>NW_003803731.1:0-1617 GCF_000255335.2 Galendromus occidentalis
CTGCTCGCTAGCCTCCTGGAGAGGAACGTCGACGAAGAGGCCTCGGTCGCTCAGGAAACCCGCGTGCGCGTGAACACGTTGCTGAGCAAAGTTCTCCTCCAGCATCTGTCGCCCCTTCTCACCCTTCCTACCTTCACAGCCCTTTGGTTAACGATCCTTGATTACATGGACAAATATATAAACCTCCGAGAGGCAGGCGGTGAGATGCTATCGGACGCTATCCGGGAATGTCTTAAAAACATGTTGCTCGTCATGTATTGGACCGGTGTTTTCCGTACGGAAGCGGGACAGTGCACCGAGCTGTGGAACGTGACCTGGGACAGAGTGGAAGCTTTCCTCCCCGGTCTCCGAGACGAACTGTTCCGCGAAACGACGCCCGCAGTCCAAGACGAAGTTCCCGCGACGGCGGAGGAAGTCCCCCCGGAGCTTTCGGACGAGGACGAGGGAGGTCTCCCACCGGTGATGAGTCTCGAGGAGGCGCTCAGAGCTCCCCAACGGAGAGCAGCGCCGCTGGCCATCGGCGGTATACTTCTTCAGGAAACCCCCCTCACGCCGAATAGCGCCAGCCCGGCCTATGTGCATCAACAACAGCAACAACAAAACCAACAACAAGCCCAACAAGCTTCGATGCTACCCCAACAACAGCAGCAGCAGCAACCAGCTCAGCACTACAACCAACGATCGCAAATCCAACAACAAATGAGCCCGGGGCCGAAATCGCAGAGTCAGGATAGAATTCCGCCTCTACAACAAGAGCAACTCGCTGAGCAGGAGCAGCAGCGGAGGGCCTCGTTACCGGCGTCTGTACTTCAATCCCCAAACGAACAACCTGAAGACCAGTCGCTTGGGCATTCGCCACAGGCAGCGATCGATCAGCAGCCGCAAGAACAACGGGTTCGGATGCAATTATTGCTACAGCAGCAGCAACATCAACAACAGCAGCAGATGCACACTCCTCCCCAACAATCGTATCAGCAATTCCAACATGTAGAGCCGTCGCCGCAAAACGTCGCCATGGTGTCCCCGATTAGTTCCATGCCTTCCTCGCCTCAGCGTCACAATGCGAATCCTCCAGCGCTTGACCGACGTCTGAGCTACGATCAGATCCAACAATATCAACAGCAGCAGCAGCAACAACAACAGCAGCAACAGCAAGAACAGCATCAACAACAACAGCAGCAGCAACCACCGCAACAACAACAGTACTACCAACAGTTGCAACAGTACTATCAGCAGCAAGTGCCGGTCTACCCCGGCCAGACAGTCGGTCAGGGAGGTTCGCTCGCAGGCGTCCAAGCGAGCTCCCCTCCACGAGCGGTTCCTCTATTTTACAGTACGGGCGTAGCTACCCCGCAGGCAGTTCCCGCCCCGGTCCAAGCTTGGACGGCCATATACCCGACGAGGCAGGATTCGTCCTATCCATGAAGATTTGAGATCGAAGAGAAATGGATTACGCCGAGCAACAACAGAAATGTCCTCAGGGGGATAGCGTAAAACAGGGAACCCGCCCTAGAACGGTTCGGACACTAGTCGCTATCGATGAAGAGCGTTGAGGAGTCAAGCACATCGTTCGTTTTGGCTGTTATCGTCATTTTTATCCTGCATGTATCTGTTAAG
>NW_003803732.1:0-62296 GCF_000255335.2 Galendromus occidentalis
AGGGAATGAAGTGTTCGCGAATGAACCTATTTGGACTATTCCGATTTTGATGAAACTTGGTGTGCGTGTACATGGGTTTACTAGGTTTATTTGTGACATAGTGACATCCATGTTCACGAAGGTCTTCGGTGTCTGGGAGCTTGAAGAAAATTAAAATTCGGAAAAAAATGATGATGAAAAGTACTGAGGAAAATGGGACCGGGCTAGAATTGTGGCATTTTTCGCCAGCTTTCCAACGAGACCAAGCACGACCCTCTAGCTCTTACCGTTTTCGAGAAAATCGCATTTTAAGATTTTTGAACTTTGACCTTTTTCTCGAAAGTGGCCGCGTCGATTTCTGGGAGACTCGTGAAAAAGTCTTCTACTAACCGAGAGCTATCACCCTATCTAGTCAGTTTTCCAAAACAGATCGTAGCCGGGATCGCCACGTTATTCGGCTGTACCCTTTTTATCCAATCCATCGCGAACCGATATATCGAGAAGCCACCTTCGTGGCCGAGTTGTCGTAGTGGCCGAGTAGTCGTAGTGGCCGAGTTGTCCCCGCGGCCGAGTAGTCGTAGTGGCAGAGTTGTCGTGGTTGCCGAGTTGTCGTAGTGGCCGAGTTGTCGTAGTGGCCGAGTTGTCGTAGTGGCCGAGATGTCGCGGTCCGCAGGGCGATATAGCGCAGAAAGGTAGCGATGTATTTACTCATGAATTTTACTCACAATGCAACGACTCCAATAATGTGTTTTGTCCCTGCCAAGTTTCGAGATTACTTATTATGTCCGACTTGAAGGAGGATTGCTCACGTTTTTTTTCCTGATCCTACTTTTCCGGGCTGAACCACACAGCCAAGGTTTAACGTCCCGGTTAGTGTTATTCACATTGCTCCCGAGGATGGATCCATAGAGTAAATGTACCCAGGAGGATCAAGGCCGAGTACCTGCATGTTTTTCCGGCAGCAGGGATCGAACCCACACCGCCTCCCGCGCGAGCGGCGTCGTTGCGGCATTTCACGAAGTGAAACGCACGTTTGCACGAGTAGTTACAAAAGCGCTAACCACTCGACCATCCGTCGGTACACTTTCCTGATCCATCGAGACTCAAAAAATTCAATGTCTGCCTCAACGTGAGCTCTCGAAACTCGAAAGTTGACAGACGTCTTTCTCGCGGACCTCTCGTCGGCTCGAAACAAAGCGGCGCCATGTTCTAATCTGGAGGAAGCAAGAGAGGACCATTTCAGAAATCTACAAGCGCTATTCGAGAGAGCACGAGAAATAGGATTGTAATCCAACAAAGAAGAACTGAAGTCGGCAAAATCCGGAGTCAAATTCCTTGGACACATCATAGGATGCGACGGGCTGAAGGCGGATCTTGAAAAGATAAGAGCCATATGCGAAATGAAACCTCCCACGAACTCGTTCTTGTAGTTTAAGTGAGATTAAACGAAGCTCAAGTTCATCTTCGGACATTGTTTCCCTTTGATCTACGTTGTAAAAATTATGCCGAGCGTCGAAGCACTTACTCCTCCGGCAGGGGAGCCACAGCATACAGCGAGAGCTCCTAGGGGGTCCACAGCCGAAAACAATTCGGGAACCACTGCGCTAGAGCAATGGATTGCCGTTCTGTATGTAAGTAGCTCTCGGAATTTCCCGGAGGACCCGCTTCCGAAGGAGAACTCATCGTAGTCCCAGAAATTGAACGACACGCCTCAAAATTTTCTAACCTCAACGTACGGTGCCCTTCAATTAGAGCATGCCACTCCACTTCTCCAATCAGATTGGGGAATACCGGGTTTCAACTGTCGGGCAACAGCGGACAAAACACTAGTTTCATCGATGAATGGCCGATGGAGTATAATCACTGATTATTCGATCATCATAGGGAAATAGAAATACGAAGTCACCAGTTGAGTATGCATAGAGGGCTTCCATCCGATCCGCTCACGTCTGTCAATGTCCAGCGGGGTTCGGACAGGGTTCCGCGGAGCCTCTGGAACCCCGCCGCACAATCAATGTCCGCCGCCTTAATTCGATAGTGAATGTCACAGGAATCCCTGCACTTGTCCAGTTGAGATCTTAATGCTGTCATATTCACCACTAGATATATTCCGCGAGGCTTAGCTCGCGCGGACGTGATCTTGGATAAGGCCGGCTGGTACCGTGGAACGCACGTACTAGTATATATATATATATAATATATTTTACTTCGAAGCACGCGATATTCCAGAAGAGTATGAACGGGCAAGCATTCAAAGGCTCGCTTTGTGCTCGTGATCGTGAGATCGAGAGCTCAAGCGGCTCAATCAAGATTCATAATCAAGCTTTGATGAGCTTAAATGATGAGAAGAGTGATTGACCGATGGGAGGGAGAAATCGCGAGCGAGATCGACGGGTTGTCAATCACCTTTCAGGGAGAATCAGCGATGGAGTCCCACTCGGCTCATCGGGCTTCATATGCGCCTCCATTCTATATCCTTGCGATACGTCTTCATCGAAGGAAATTCGCTCCCGGATCAGCTTACGATTCCTGAGTACATATGCGGATACGGCCACAGAATTCTGCCCGAGGGCTGCGATGATATCATTCGTTCCGGAGCGACCCGATATTCCCTTCCGTGCCGTATCGGTCACGACGGTGGGTCACGGGTCACTTCAAGGCAGGAGGTCAGTTCCAAGTGTAGTCGAACATGCCAACTCCGAACGAGTTAGTGGGACGCGAGAACTCAATCATTGGCAGACCCGAGTGAGCGGGGCGGAGAGGCTTCCTGGTGATCAGATCGTACGGACGTGGTGATTTGATCCCTCCCAACACAGTATATCGGAAAAACTTGTTGGAGGGTCGGGGTCGCTGACCGGAATCTAATTTGAATGACTGTTTTGTAGTGTCCAGTTTTTCCGACCTCTCTGATGTAACGCGGAGGCCGGGGAAAACGAGAGTGGTATCGAGATCACTGCAGACCCACTCCACCCTCGAAGGTTCTGATGCTTGCATAGCTGCGGCGCGATTCCTTCCTCCTCGCAGAGAGCGACTTTATGCTCTGCTCCACATTCTCTCCGCTGCGTTGCCCGCTGTAGGAACAATTTCGCAGCGGAATCGATTTTCGCGACCTCGAAACAATTTCTCAGGGCGGTATTCGCTGTCGTCGCACGGTGGATGTTCATGAAAAATCGCAGAACCCCCGGACGATGCAGGATCACGAACCCTCACGCCCGTGAGGACCCTTTCCTGACCCCGATTCTCCTTCCCTGCAAGGACGTATTACGGAGGTCACTCCGGCTTCCGCGAGAGAGGATGAGACAAGATCCGCGCACTCGAAGCTGCACGGAGGTGTGAGGTGCAGCCATGGGCAACAAAGTGAGCACTTTCAGTGAGGAACAGCTCGAAGACCTACAGGACAGCACATTTTTCACTAGAAAAGAGATCCTGATGCTGCACAAAAAGTTCCGCGATCTCGATCCACAACTAGTCCCGAAAACCATGCTCAACGACGAGGCCAGAGGTGTGAGAGTCGCCAAGGAAAAGTTCCTCAAAATGAGCGAGTTCCGAGAGAATCCTTTCAAGGAGCGACTCTTGCGCGTTTTCTCGGACGACGGTACGGGCGACCTTTGTTTCGAAGACTTCCTCTACATGATGTCAGTGCTAAGTGAAGGAGCTCCGCGTGAGCTGAAGGCGAAGTTCGCCTTCGCAATCTACGACTACGACGACGACGGGAAGTTGGGACCCGAGGACATCGCGATGGCTGCAGCTGTTCTCACCCAGAATCAACTCACAGCTGAGGAGCTTGAAGTTGTCGTGACGAAAGTTCTCGACGAAGGCGATATCGACAGTGACGGACACCTCTCACAAGCGGAGTTCGAGCATGTCATATCTCGTGCTCCGGAGTTCATCAACGCTTTCCATGTTCGGGCCTGAGTGTGAAAATCGGCCTTACCGGCGTCCTACACTAGGACGTGTACCTCACCGGAACACGGACGCTGCTCATTCGGAATCGAGCAGGATCTGCAGTCGAGCGGGGAACGCATCCATCGATCCACCATTCCCTAGACTAGAATATGACTCGACGAGTCCCGATCTTCCGGGGACAGCTCCGGAAATCAGCCGAGGGCACGGTCTCGGCTCGGTTTACGGGACATGTGTACGCTGCATGATTATTCGCACGATGTCGAGGCGCGTGTCTGACTCGAGTCAGAACGCTCCCGAGCATTCGAAAGTTGTACAGATGCACCTCGCAGTTTTAGCTATCCGCATAATGGTCCGCCTTCCGCTCGCGACTAGGCCGGATATCCCGAAAACTCATTCACCAATACATGCGAAAAATCGGGGGTGAATAAAGTTTGAGCTTTCTAAGAACAAATACCCGAGTGTTTTTCCTTTCTGGTCCGCCGATCTCCTCTCGGTAGCATTACTCTGAAGGGCGTCCCGATTGCCGGTCTCTCAGCGAATGGAGTGAATATTCGACGGAGTCTGGTTTCTTGAAAAAACTGGATTCGGGTGAGCGTCTCGAGCCCACGGGACTACTGAGTGAGTGAAATGACTTGCACCCGACCTCATAAACCGCGTCAGCGGGAACATTAAACGGCCGCAAGGCTGGCGTACGTGACAAAGCCCATGTACGGCGATTAGAAGCGTCTCTGGCTCAATATCAATGCATACGATTCGTTTGTTTCTAGAGTATCTTCTCACTCACGCCGACTGACGAATCTCCACTCCGGAACTGCTCTTTCTCAGCTTATCCATCCCCTTCCATACTGACGATACCAGGGAGATACCGGGACGCTTCGACGAAAAGTGATGAGGAAATTGCTGCATAGTTCCCGCTTGCATAAAAATGTTTCGTCAGTTCCATAATCATAAAAATCAACAATTCGATGTCCGGAATCGAGGGTGATCGGAAGCCGATGCGAATGGGAGTTTTCAATGAATGAGACTCTACAATGAGAAAAATACTTTTGAAATCACGGCTGATATCAGGAGGAGGTAGTTCTCCGTCGATTGACGGAGCTGCATTACTTCCATCTATCGACGATATCGCTCCGAGATAACTCTTCCTCCGTCTGGATCCTAGCGCACTTTCTCTCAACGCGGTCTCCTCTCCGTCTTGGCTGTGGCTGTCGTCGCATTAGCGTGCGCCTTACGAGCGGCTGCCAGCTCCAAGAAACAATCAATCCAACCAACCAACCTCTCTGGCGACCTCTACAACGTTCAGCGTTCCCTTTTGGATACTTCCTGCAAGACACAAGTCGAACAGCTGTTTCGAGTGAATCCTCTGACTTGGTGTCACTCAGCTTTCACTCATCATGGCTCCGACCAACGGAATGCTGAGCGTGGATCCTCCCGATATCGAGGTGGGTTCGGGCATCAAGAAGTCTGCCTCCGAGCAAAAGTCTGATAGATCTCTCCGGCGAGGGATCTAGAAGCTAAATTCCCTGATCCGTATTCAGACGCAATTCTTATTTTTTAATCGGCGTGCTACTGCGTAGCTGATCGCTCGTCGTCCCATTGCTATGGGTCTCCATTCAGGCGCTCTTCAGAAACTAGCGGAGTAGATCGAAGAGGCCTTGAAGTTCGGTGTGTATATCTGCGATCAGAGGCACCAAAGTCGGCGCGATCCGGCGGAGCAAGCCATCGTGAAGAGAGTTCTCGCTCTCACGTCGCGCGCCATTCCCGTTCCACAGAATTATTCTCTAACTGTGCCGTTCTCGGACCGTATCGATGTATGCGGAAACGAGGGAGTTGCCGTGGACTTGAATCCGCGCGAGAATGCGTTCCCCCCCTCGAGAATAATCGCGAGAAATAGACCAAATCATTGTTCAATTTCTTCTCGATCTGAGGAGCCGCGATCGCAAACCAAGACCGCTCTCTGCGGGTAAGGTGCTTCGCAAAGCTCCTCGGGCGTAAATTGGGCCAGTTTCCACGGGAGACTGTTTCCGAAGGTGTTCCCAAGGGCGTTGGACAGCTGGATGAAATTCGAGCGTGATGCCTGATGCCTTGATCCGCTACTGGCGCGCTCCGCGAAGTCCCTTTTTTCTCAAGAACCCAATAACGGCTAGCGATCCTAGCCTCCGATATCATTCGTCGCTGATTGATTTTTCTTCCTTCCAGAACATTCTTGCTCTCAATCCGCGGGTCAAACATTCGGCAAACTTCGTACCTAGTCCACAGACCAAGAGAAACAAGGCTCTCTGGAAGCGGAATGAAGACCGGAAGTGCAAGGTGAGCCAGTCTCGCGATCTTCGATCGCGGGAATCGAATCACGGTTCCATAGAGACTCCTCAATAGCCCGTCGCTGCCGATTCTGCGGTCGGCATCGGTGTCGATAGGACAGAGGGTGAAATGTCAGTCAGTGCTTCTGCGACCTGCAATGAGTAGCTCCCGTTTATAGCATTGGAGGATCTCTCTCAAGACAACCGAACGAAAAGTTCGTAGCAACCGTAATCTTGACCTACTCCTCGTTCCGTGGATGTATCGCTTGTGATTTAGATCTCTCAATGAAGCGATACAGGTGGCCACGATAACGACCTAATACCTCTCGACGCTTCCCGCGTCTATTTATTTCCACGGCAATAATTTCTTCGCATTTCCTCGTTAAGAAGGGGGGGGGATAGCGGGATGTAACTCTGAGAATCTCGGGACCGCGGGGTGCCGTGAGCAGAGAGATAGGTCGGGGCTTCCGAGCGTAAGTTGACGCTTGAGTTTTTCTTCGAAGGGCTGCAACTCTTTGGAAAAAAACTTCGACGACATCAAGCACACAACTCTATCGGAGCGGGGAGCTCTGAAGGAGGCTGCGAGGTAGGTTAGGAACAAATAATGTATTTTCAAGCATGCTTCCAGGATGAGTAATTCCGACTTTCTAAAGAGTGCGACTCCGTTTCCAGGTGTCTGAAGTGCGCAGACGCTCCGTGCCAGAAAAGTTGCCCGACTCAATTGGACGTGAAACACTTCATCAGCTGCATCGCAAACAAGGTAAATATCGAGCGCCTCGAGCTAGATCGCCCCGAAACTATGTGGCATCTGCGTCCGCAGAGATTCGCTCGAGTTTTCAAAGCTCGACTCCCTCGCAGAACTATTACGGGGCCGCGAAACAGATTTTCTCGGATAATCCACTAGGGCTCACCTGCGGAATGGTATGCCCCACATCCGACCTTTGCGTAGGGGGCTGCAACCTGTACGCAACTGAAGAAGGTCCAATCAACATCGGAGGTCTCCAGCAGTTCGCTACTGATATTTTCCGGAAGATGAAGGTAGATATTCCTCCGTAGAGCTCATATATTTATCAATAATAATATTGATAGCCCATATGATTTTCTTCTCTATTCCCGATCCCCATGATCATGCTGAGTGCGACCTGTTCCATTTGAATAAATCGGAAAAATTCCCCACAGATCCCTCAGACGCTCCCTCCCGAAATCGCAGGAAACCTGCCAGAATCCTACAAAGCAAAAATTGCCTTGATTGGTTGTGGCCCGGCTTCGATGTCCTGCGCGACTTTCCTCGCTAGACTCGGTTATTCTGACATTACGATATTCGAGAAGCGAGAGTACTTCGGAGGTTTGAGGTGAGTTGCTCCGGGACTATACAACAGTATGAACGGGTGATCTCGAATGGGGAGGAATATTTGGTTCCCTGAGGTCGCCTCAACTGAAAGCAATTAACCCCAATTCAGCTCCGCGGAGATCCCCCAATACCGTCTACCGTTCAATGTCGTCTCCTTTGAGCTGCAGCTTGTGAAAGATCTCGGTGTGAAGATCGAATATCAGAAATCTCTAGGTTCTGCCTTCACCCTGGAGTCGTTGAGAAGCGGCGGCGTCAAAGCCGCTTTCATAGGAATCGGTAAATAGATGGCATTTCCCTGTCGAATTTATCATTCACCTTTATAAGCTTCGTCTCTGAGAACATCTCAAGACACTCTTTAAACGGTCTTGGGAACATGTCCCTAATGACCGAAATTGTGTATTTCACGACAGGTCTGCCCGATCCTAAGCGATTCCCCGTTTTCGAGGGTCTCGACTCACGGTCTGGATACTATTCTTCGAAAGACTTTCTGCCGCTCGTCGCTGCTGGAAGTAAAGCTGGCCTATGCGCTTGCAAGGTGGGTTCAAGCCGGGCTTACGCTCTACTAACTGAGAACAGCAACTCTTCCTTTCCCTCGTACGGCCTCCAGTTCCTCTGGCTAAGCACCAGACCCGAAGTCCAGGAATTATTCTGAAAGTGTCCTCCACGATGTTTCAGAGCTCACTTCCACAATTGAGTGGCACAGTCATTGTGCTAGGAGCCGGGGATACGGCTTTCGATTGCGCGACTTCGGCTCTGCGTTGCGGCGCCAAGAAAGTTTTCGTCGTGTTCCGCAAAGGCTTCAATAATGTCAGAGCTGTTCCCGAAGAGGTGAGTCTGCCTTCCCGTGCGTCTTATAGTCTTCAGCTTGGTTTACGTCTTCTGGATGCTATCTGACTAAGTAAGTGAACATCCATTCCCAGATGGAGTTGGCCAAAGAGGAATCGTGCGAATTCTTACCCTTCCTCGCGCCCCGCTCTGTGGAGAGACTTCCTGGTGGGAAAATCAAATCGATTACATTCTGTCGCACGGAGCAGCTCGAGGACGGCTCCTGGATTGAGGACGAAGAGCAAACCATAAAACTCAAGTGCAACTTCATCATATCCGCTTTCGGGTCCACGCTGTGCGATGCAGAGGGTGAGTTTCTAATCCATTGCGGACTCCCAGTATTTTCTCCTGGTCAGACATGCGTCGATGCGTCACGGCATCCCACGCTGGTAAACATATCCCTCTTTTCGATACTGAGATGTTTTATTCCGTCGTTTAATAATTTAAAATATTGTTGTGCTAATATCCCTCCGATCGAGGCTGCTTCAATAACTTAAATGACGCATGGCAACTGCGTGTATCTGAGCGAAAAACCGTATTGTCCGTTTGCGGCATTGTCGGATGCGGCGTGGTTGGATTTCACTTTCAAGAGGAAGGGTTTGCTGTGAGCTGTGAAAGAGGAAGACGATACGTCAGAGCGTGATTTGGCGCGGAGGAATCTTCACGAAGTCCTCTGACGTTCTAATGTCCACAACCTCCGGATATCTGTTGTGATCGGATTTTAAGAGTTCGAATCCCATCCACAAAGGTATATGTACTTACAAATAATGACGTTCTCCTCGCCGAGCATGGTTCCACAGAAACGGTCTTGTCCAGCGCCCTCCCCGAGGGTGGATCCACTGTCGATGCCGATGAAATCGTCAACATTGCATTCGGGTCCGGAGGCGCCGCTCTGCAGGGGTTTGCCCCACGAGAACGAGTTGTTGGTCTCGGTCTCCCATTTGATCGAGCAGAAATTCTCCTCGACTCGGATGCAGATCGAGTACCGGAGATTGGAGAGGTACCGAACTCGGTTGTCGACCTTAGCGCCGTAGTTGAACGATCGAACGATGGCCTGGGGGCTGCGGTAGTAAAGCAGGCAACCCGCGGGGGCGATATCCAAAGAATTGCACTGAATCATCGAGATTCGGATTCTCCAGCGCCGGAGCATGATGGCGCCGTTGCTGACAACACTCAAAACGACAGGGTTTCCACTGCTTCGGCCCATGTCGACGTAGAGGTGGAGTCCAGCGTTCTCACCGCAGAGAATCGGAAGCCTTTCACCGACGGTTGTCCTGACCATGAACGAATCCGTGATACATTGTCCATTCTCGTCGGGTTGAGCAAGCGAGAACTCGAGGAAGTCCAGTCTGAGTTGACAGACGTTCGGTTGCTTTTCGATGGTGACCTGACAGGTGTCGGTACCATTCTCGCCGTTGGGGTAGTGGGGGTTCACGAACTCGGTTTCGTTGTTCGACGTCGATTTTCCACAGGTGAAAGAGACTGGAAAAAATCATTCAAGTTCCAGATTTGTATTTTCGGTCGTTCGTTCGAACTTTCCCCGGTTCTATCTACTCGATGAAGCGGGAAAGTCGAAAGCCGTGATTGATAGAATCCGCCTGTAAGCGCTCGTCTGAGCGGGAAGACATCATAAAGTCGACGATTTGCGGCTCCGGTCTGTTAAAATGGGGTCGATGACCCTGTTCTGACCCCGATGGGCCTCCTCTTTTTTAGAAGTAGGTGACCGTTGTCCACTCACTCTCAAAATACCGGTTTTTCTGGCTTCTACGTCTCGGCTCATTTTCTTGTCAGCTTCTCGCGATTCCAATGGAGCCAGCTCATCCGAGGCTCGATCTCATCTGCCGGGGACTCACGCTGCGTCTTGAAACGGAGTCATCGACTGTCTTCCAAGAGCATAGCTTTCGGAATCGACGATTGACAAAGTCAAGCATGACACTATACGTAATCGAGCTACGACGCCGCACACTCCTCTAGGGTAATTCCTCGTGAGCGACCTACCATAGCAGCACACGCCGAAACCGTTAGCACATCGGTTCACTTCGGTTCCCTTGCGCTCGAGGCAATCGGCTTCTCCGAGACAGGTTCCGTTTTGGTTGTTCCTGCCTTCACATGACTGATTTTGATATCGGAGCAAATTGATGAGACCGGTGATGGACTGCGGCCGGAGGGCCGTTTGCGTTCCGAAGAGCCCTCCGCCTCCACTTGTCGTTCCTTGCGATAGGGCTCCGGCAACCAGCGTTGAAATCAGAAGAAAAGTGACCGAGCCACTCATTTCTGGAAAGTATCCACAAGTTGAGGAGTCGCTTCGCGACGCGTATGAGTAGTCGGCTCGCTCTCGTTCCGGAATTTTCCGCGGCGAAATCGAGAACTCCGACTTCGGCGAATCCGCGAAAATTCCCGAATGTACTGTATTGAAAATACACGCGACTCACTTGGAAGAATGCTCTTCACGAGCTCGAGCACTTGTGGGGGCTAATAAATTATCTCGAGGAGTGAACGTGGTTCGATGGCTCCTCAATCGTCTTTCGCTCGCCCGTCCGACGGATATTCGAAGCACGTTAACCGCTCGGAAGACACTGCCAAGTCTGACAACAAGCTAGACGCAACTGCAGCGGACTGCAGCGCTGCGTGGTTGACTCTGGGCAACGCAAACCGAGCCCTCGTACGATAAAGGTCTGAGCTCTCCACCCCTGGCAAGGGAAAAACTAGCCACGGTTCAGTGCACTTTACTCACTGTGTGCGGGAAGGTGCGCGAAGAGAACGGAATCCGGGTCACGTTGTAGCCTCGTGAAAAGCACCAGACAGACGTATGCTCCATCGCATCAGAAAAAATGGTTCTACCACCCGATCGCCTAAATACCGCGTATTGGGGCTCGAGAAGCGCGCGATCCCGTGTGGGCACAGGGCACGGGCTGTTCTCGTGGCGACAGGACCAGTGGACGTTACCACCGGCGTGCGCCGAGGGTGAACAAGCAGAAAACTTGGGAAGATCAGGAGGAATGGAGTCCACCCATGGAATGCCGATCTCCAACTCAGGAGCATGGGACAGTTGAAAGAAAAGTCGACCGGCGGCGTCGCGGGACTTTCTGAGCTTCTGAGTCTAATGCCTCATTTCGAATCCGTAATTTTCTGGTCATTCGCTTGAGACGGAAATCGTCGTCCAGGACGACTAAGATTATCCTCACAGACGCCACGAACGATGTCCTATATTCCCATGCATTTGCGTTGGTGAGATACCTGGCAATTGACAGATCGGTGCCAAAACACCGCCCAAGACCAGAATGCGAAGCGTCAGCGTCTCTGGGACAGAACGTCAGCAAAAAGCGCTGGGTTCAACACGTTTCAATAAGGCATTTCCTGGCGCGTATTCTCCCGGAACAGCGGGTTCCAGAATTGAAAAATAAGACGGCTTGTTTCCTCTCCATATACTTGGCCCATTACTTTGACCTGCCCTCTTACCGCTGTTCTGTGTATGTATACATTCTTTCCCGGTTTCTCCACTAACATATCCGTCGAAGCGTCCGTCACCGATAATTCTCTTTTGGGCTCGTGACATTCTTCTGTATCTTGCTTCGAATTCCAGACCTCATTTTTGTTACGTGTTCTGAAGGACACAAGGCGTTCCGGTTTTCCCCGGAGAAGCATCGCTCCCCGCTCTGCTCAGGGGGGCCTGCTTATCATTCAGTAGACGAGAAGGTGAAAGACCACGACATCGAGGGTTAGGAGGAATTTTGCCCTGCGGCGAAGCCTGAGTTGAGGAGTGGAGGAACAAGTCAGGCGACTGCTTTTCCATCCATTTCCGGGGACGGCACTGTCCACCGTCAGTGACAAAATTCCCCTTTGATTTTGCGGATGAGCGGGCTCCCCTCCCAATTTGCAGCCCATAGACAGTAGGTACCGGCACTACAAGGTATCGAGTATGAAACATTGCATAGCGCGACGAGCATTGCGTGGAGCGGCTCCGAAAAACGCGAAGGGAGTCGATCACTGAGGTCACCGGAACAGAATCATTCCGCTCTGCATCTTCGCCTTTTTTTCCGACTGGTCAAATTAGTGGACTCTTACTCTCCAGCAATGCCCAGCCAACGTCATTGATGGGCATTCTTCCAAATGCTTGACTAGGGAAGGATGCTTCCTCGGTCTCTCAGTCAGGTACACCTGGATACCGCTTCCCATTAATATCCCTTGGAGTAGTTCGAAGTTTGATGGCTCTTTCTAGTCGTCCCGGGATCCTTATCCTTGGTTCCATCCTAACAATGGAAAACCGGGCGGCCGTAATTTCGGAAGCTCGGGGAATCGGAGAGCCGCTCACATCGAGTCCCTTCTGGAATTTCTCTGGAGGCGAAACTAGGTTCACTATACCCTCCTGAAACTTTGGAGACCAAGTCCGGAGCGCCGAGTCGACGTTCCACACGCGAATATTGCTGCGATGTCGTCGAACACCGTTAGCTGCGCAGCGGATGGCAAACGTTCCGAGAAAGTCTGAAAGCCGTTCGATATTCGGATTCTTCGAGGAGGTCACTGCGGTTGTTCACCTTCAGTGCTCTGTCTGTCCATGTGGTGGCGTCGAGGCGCTGTCGGATTCGCTGTATTTTCTCCCCAGTTTCACTCGATGGGCTCTGATATGCACTCGACTTGGAATTTGACAGAATCGCGTCTCATGGCTTTTCGTCACGATATATGTTCCTGGTTATATAGGAAATGACGATCGGTGTATCATGGCTGACCAGGACCGCTCATAGGCGGCGAGCGAATTTTCATTGAACAGATAAATTGGAGACTACCTAGTTCATCTATCGACAAAAATCAAAATCAGAGCGAAAATTACCGTGAGATCCATACAGAGAGTTTCACTCTGAAATTCTCCGCAGTTCTGGCTGCTCTGGCTCCGCTGAAGATGAATAGATGGGGTCTGCCCGAGGTTGACCAAACCAGAATGACGACCAGCGAACCCTGGGTTTTCGCCGGAGGTGACATTGCCGGAGTCGCGGAAACGACCGTGGAAGCTGTGAACGATGGAAAAATCGCCGCTTGGTCGATGCACTCTTATCTACAGAGTATTGCCGGATTGCGAGTGCCCGATGAACCACGGTGAGCTAAGCATCGCCTCCGCCGTTCCGGTGGGAGAACCTTCCGAAAGCATCCAAAACTTGAGAAACGTCAGAACTCCTT
The DNA here is from genome assembly GCF_000255335.2 of Galendromus occidentalis. Taxonomy (NCBI): domain Eukaryota; kingdom Metazoa; phylum Arthropoda; class Arachnida; order Mesostigmata; family Phytoseiidae; genus Galendromus; species Galendromus occidentalis. The sequence continues at coordinate 13,534 of NW_003803732.1, forward strand.
AATAATTCAGATTGCCGAAGTTCTACACTCCTATCGACGGCGTTGACATAGGTGTCACAGTATGCGGAATCAAATTCAAGAATCCCTTCGGCCTGGCATCAGCTCCGCCCACTACGACCTCCGCCATGATTCGTCGCGCCTTCCAGAATGGCTGGGGCTTCGCTCTGACTAAAACTTTCGGACTCGATAAAGTAAGAGATCTATAGGGCTCTCTCAGCTCCACGCAACTCGACGATCCGATCCGATGGGTTACCTGGGTTCTTTCCTTCCAGGATGTTGTGACGAATGTTTCCCCTCGAATAGTTCGAGGCACAACCTCCGGCCACGTGTACGGCCCAGGGCAAGGATCATTCCTCAACATCGAGCTGATTTCTGAGAAAACATCTGCATACTGGTGCGCTAGCGTGAAAGAGCTGAAAAGAGACTTCCCAGATCACGTGAGTGGAACTGTCAAATTACAGTTGTTCCACATCCATCGAAATGTCCGGGACTAAATCCTTCCCCGAACGGTTTCTCTCAGGTGGTCATCGCCTCAATCATGTGCGCATACATTCAAGAAGATTGGATCGAACTCGCGAAACTCGCCGAGGCGTCGGGAGCTGACGCCCTCGAGCTCAATCTGTCGTGTCCTCACGGGATGGGCGAGAGAGGAATGGGTCTCGCTTGCGGTCAAGATCCCGAGCTGGTTAGGAATATCTGCTCATGGGTCAGAGGAGCAGTGAAAATTCCAATCTTCGCTAAACTGACTCCGAACGTGACAAACATTGTTGTGATTGCGCGTGCCGCTTACGAAGGTGAGCCAGTGCTCGGAGCGGAAGATCGACTGCTATAAGGCGCGACTCGAATCGTCGCATTTGGACGCAGCCTCTTTCCCGAATTCGAGATCACACGCTCTGAGCCTAGTGTGTTCCAGGGAAGGCCGATGGCGTGACAGCAACCAACACGGTGTCGGGCCTGATGTCACTAAGCGGAAAAGGGGATCCGTGGCCTGCTGTGGGCGTGGAGAAACGAACCACCTACGGGGGCGTGTGCGGCAACGCAATCCGACCCATCGCTCTGAGAGCCGTGTCTGCCATTGCCAATGCGCTGCCCGGGTTCCCGATCCTGGCCACCGGTGGAATCGATTCGGCTGACGCGGGATTGCAATTTTTGCAAGCAGGCGCGAGCGTGCTCCAGATATGCAGCTCTGTCCAGAATCAGGTGAGGAGATTGTTGGTCAGCGTGAACCGATCGGCGACCGGTAATCCTTGACTACGAGTCCGTTTTCTTGTATCACATTAGGACTTCACCGTCATAGACGACTACATCACCGGGCTGAAGTGTGATCTGTACCTGAAGAGTCTCGAGCAATGCCAGAATTGGGATAACCAAAGCCCTCCAATAGATGTGCATCAGAAGGGGAAACCTGTGCCCGATGTTGGTCTATCCGAGAGCCTCCCCAATTTTGGCCAATTCAAGAAAACTAAAGAAGATCTGCTCGCCAAGAGAAAGGTGCCGTACAGAGCGCAATGGTCACGAACAGTCATCAGACTACTCCCTTTTCTGATCGGGTTCTTTCGGTGGTCCCCAACCGAAGATGACGTTCTGAATACCGGGTGAGAGTGGATCAAACGCTTCAAGGCAGAGTTGAATCTTTCAGGTTGAAATCGATCTCCTCGATGATCTCCCCGAGGATACCGGCCCGAATCGACAAACTGCCGAAATACCCCAAATAAAGGATATGATCGGGAGCAGTTTGAGCCAAGTGGGCAGCTTCGGCCAACTCGATGTCAAGCAGCAGGTGAGTGATCATGATGTCATGTACTAGATGAGGTCGCAAACTCAGTCAGTCAGCGAATCCCGAGCAAGCATTATGGACCTCATCCATTCAGACCCAACTACATGGCCTAGAGCAGCGTCCTGGAAGTATTCATAACCTTATCGCTCCAGGTCGTCGCTGTGGTCACCGACGACATGTGCATCAACTGTGGCAAGTGCTATATGACATGCGCGGATTCTGGATATCAGGCGATTACTTTCGATTCGAAAACACATATGCCTTTCGTCACCGATGACTGTACGGGGTGCGCTCTCTGCTATTCAGTTTGTCCGATTCCGGAGTGTATAAAAATGGTAAGTTCCGTGGAGCGATCTCCTGCGAGGAACAAGGCCGTGAGAAATCCCAATGTTCAATGAAGTGAACTCTCGTTCCCCATGCAGGTCCCGAGGACTATTCCCCACAACCCGAAACGGGGCATACCCTTCGACGAAACAAAAGACTTCATCAGGAAGAACTTCCCGCTTGTCGGTCAATAAATACGTCGGATACCGAACGAATAACTCTCAGTGCCTTTCTTTCTTGGATTCGAATGGAAAGAGCTGGTGTCCCAGAGAGCGATGATAAGGGAACCTTCGGAATTAAGCGGATAATGCTCCCGCAACGGATATCAAATTCTATTTTGACTCGGGCGAGCATCCTCCCTCAGAAACGGCAGTTAGAGCCCATCGGAGCGGGGCCAGTTGAAAGAATGTACCTATTCGCGACAAGAGGAAGCAAGCATCACTCGTCTCTAATTCATTCTGTGAGAGAGTATTGCTGCTGGGTCTATCGTTTCCGTCCTCTCGGGTTTGGATAATTGGTCGGCATTCTATTTGCGACGTATTCCATTCGAGGGCCACTTGTGCCAGAAGTCTCTTGGTCGGGATATGGTTTTATGGCGGAGCCATCCACTCGAATTTGCTCCGACGGCGTCCACGTGACTCTCGGAGCTAGATTCACGGTTCTTCACAAGCTCTGGCAAGGATGATGCGTACAGTGGTCGGTATCCTGTCGATTTTTCTCTTCGCATCCGGTTTCTTCATCAGTGAGTTCGTCGAGAACCGATAGATAGGTCCTAGTGTTGCACTCGTCGGCGTCGCTGAGCCTAGAACCCCGTAGATGGGGGGGGAGTAGGATCATTGACACGTCTGTAAATATAGTCTAACAGCGACCCTGAAGGGGGTGAATGCGTTGAGAGTGTTCACTCAACGAATTTATATGAGAATTTCCCGCTTGATTGTTCCAGTGGCTCAACCTGATGATCGATTCCCGTATTTGCCGAAGGACCCCCTTCACTTGAGAAATCCAGGTCCGTCAGACGCCGAAAAGTCTCTATGGAATCAGCCTGGGACACAGGCTGCGTGGGAAGCATTTTAGACTACGGAGCAATCATTGCAGATTGTTGGGCTCGCGAGTATTTCTGAATTCGTTCGAGACTAGCCAATAAATGCGCGATCATATTTTAAGTCGGAATCAGGGGGCTGAACATTCCCATTGGTTTGGCGGGGAACTTCCCAGCTGGGAGAGGTGTGATCGGGACGATATCTTCCGCTCGGTCCAACCGGTACATCCGTCACGAAGACTTCGTATGCCCGAGATCCGAGCTCGACCATCGCGATCGGGCAGCTCACCTACGGAGCGTCGTGAGAAGGCTTCGGGCTCCGAACCAGAGGGCTCTGAGCGCAGACCCTAGTAAAAGAGAAATCGACACGATTGAGGGGAGACGTTCGGTAAGTAATCCCCCGCTTCGCATGCCCTGCTCCTCGGACGCGCATTCCGGGTTCTCCCGCCTTTTTCCCAGACAAACCAATTTTTCTCTCAAATCCTCCGAGACAGGGGTGACAAGGGGCGTCTCATGCGCGCAGATCAATCACTCCACCACCTCCACGGAATTTGTCCGATCTGCCAGCAGAGGCGTGTGAGATTCGGTTGCAATGGTCAAAAGGTTCGTTCGGACCTCAGGGTTCCCATCACCGTTCAATACGAGCGCACTACGAGCTCTGCGGATCTAGTTCTTAACAAGCCATTGTTGCTGGTTCCACTTGCGCTCAGTTCACGGACACAGCGCCCGAAGAGACACACAAGCGAGCTCACAAGCGCATCTCCGCCAGAGCGGGTGCCTTTGACAGCTGGCATTCTTTGGGCTCTTTCGTTCGCCGCTATGTGTATTGTGATACCGTGAATATTTGCTGAGTCCTTCTTTTCTCTTTTTGTATGGACGTGCCCGAACCGTTACATCAGGGTGATACGTGTTTCCTAGCCGAAAAAAAGCTGGTGCTTTATCGGCGTGCACCACAAATTTCCGATGCTCGAGAGTTCGACTCGCTCTTCAAAGGCCATGTCCGGATATCGAGACGTGCGGACGAGCTCGCTCGGCTTGCTTTTGGGCTCCTGGATCTCGCCCAGTGACTCCTTGCGTCTATTATACGGATTGTGTTGCTACGAAGCGGAGCGAACGTGGTCCAAATAGTGCAACAATACAGAAAAGATTCGCCCCACCATCTCTGAATGGAGCGACGATCTCTCTCTAAGCACCGGATCCGGAAGTCTCACTTGAATCAGACACGGTGTCATTCGCCTTTCATTAACGCCTGTGTCCCCCGACCCTGTTGTGTCTTTCTTTGGTGACACGACTTGCGCTCACCCAGACGCGCCCATACGCAACATACATACAACAAACTGCACGTGCGTGCAGAGCGCCATCCCAAACGGAAATGCCGCGTTGCTAGCACGACGGCCCGGCTCACTGGGCAGACACAAAGCCCAATGTCATCCGGAGCAACCCTTCCACGCTGCTTCCCGACACTCACAAATAAACACCAGGCGAGCATAGAAAGCACGAACTTAATGACACCACGCACTACGATCGAGTGCGATACCCAGACGGAGTTCCCGTCGAGAAATTAGGACCGAGAGGTTTCATGAACTTCCGGACGAACTGCTCAGGGAACCGAAGCTCGCAGGATCCCGCCTGCCACTGGATCCGAAAGTCAGAGTGGCAATTGCGAGGACCAGTGAACCGAATGAGGGAGACTATCTATAAGATGGAGAGCTCGAATCTAGACTAGAGCATCAGCTCGATGGAAGTCGTCGAGAACTGAAAATGTGTATGGATGAGACTCTGATTTCGAGTTGGAACTTGAGCGGAAGGATATGGTGCCTCGCCGCTCGTCCACGCGGAATCGGTGCGAGCAGAAGGAATGGGAAGAATGAAACCGAGAGTTGGGATCGAATGGAGAATCTCCTTGCTCCATCTCTCACTTCGGCCGTCGTCCTCGGAGACTCAAGAATAACAGAACTCCCTCGCACGGCGCTCACAATTGGTGAACCATAGACTACGGCGGCGGTGACGACGACGACCGCGGTGGTGGTGGCGGCGGCGGCTGGTGTTGAAAGACAACAAGCTTCTCATCCTTTTTTCAAAAAACATTTCTTCTGTCTGAGGGAGCGAGAAAAATATTTCGCTATCAAAACAGACAGTAGTCGGCCAGTCGACTGGCTTGCGCCACCCCTGTGAAACTCTTCGCTCCTCAGCTCAGTGTAGAAAAAAGAATCAAGTCGATGATAACGATGAGCTGCAGACTAATTTGATTTACAAACCTCAAAGGATCTTTTCGATTCGATTTTTTGATGCGAGCTCACTCATCCAGCTCACGGCTCCCGCTTTAGGAGAGGTCGATCCTACATCGCTTCGAGTCGTGGGCCGATGCCCCCGTCAGGCGAGGACTTCGCTCAACGAGGATCGGCTGGTGTTCCTTGATCTCACGTCAGTCGAGATTCGCACTTATGACGCAAGGCGTGTGTTGAGAACCCGAGACCGAATCGGATCGCTGGACCTTCCAAGTTTTGTCGATCGAATGCCCAGACCCACGAGCGTAGACTCTACGTGAGTCAAACGTGGACATCGTTTTCGAGATCGGACTTCCGATATTCGAGAAACACCTTGCTCTACGGATTGAGTCAGGCCACCGTTGCGAGCTTCCACCAGCGAAACTTGAATTCCATTTGAATCATACTGCTTTCAAAGGGGAGCTGACACCGCATATCTCGAGAGACGACTGTCCTGTTCAAGTTGATGGAATAACGAGGAATTTCCACCGAGGGACTGTCATCGGTGATCGTGATTGTATCACCACCATCGTCGTCACACTCCGCGATCCGGAGCTCACCTTGACGTGTTTATCTTTCTCTTTTCCTTTCACCTCTTATCTCGCCTGTATTCTGCTGCCGCTCAAAGTGGAGCGGCGTTCCGACGTGTCTTTATTAAATATGTATGGTGGATGGATCGCGAGGGTCTTCAGGGAATGGGCCGCCTGTTCCTGAATGCGTGAATCAGCATCAATTCATGGACTCAGCCTCGAGTCATTGAGCGCTTCTTCGTGCAGTTTCTGCGTAGGTGAAACGCTCTCGGTTCCCAAATCCCTTGCGTCTGACTTATTCTCGTTTCCTTATTCCCATATCATGATCATCATTATTCATGAATTTCGCCCGATCTCTTTGAAATCGCGAGTCGATGGTAGGGTCTAAGTCGTTCGTGATGTCGGAAACGCGCAAACTACGCACAAACTTGCAGTGCGAGCGGTGCTCCAACGCAATTGAACGTTCCCCAGGTTTTCTTCTTGTCACTGTTGTGACCGAATGTTTGATTGTGTGAGGTTTTTCGAATCATTCCGCGCTCAAGCAGAAACAACGTTCTTTCGGTTGGTTAGCTCCGTCGTTAGGGAGTGCTCCAACTCCCAGTACCCGAGGCGACACTCGACAAGAGCTCGTCACCGCGCTTGCTACCGGTGCTCAGTTCATTGGTAAATTGAGCATGCTCTCACTGAGTCTCGATGCCCTTCCTCTCCTATGATCCTCCCTACTGATTCTCTTCCCCTCATGACTGTATGTCCCCCAGCACCTCCTCCTGATTTCTGCTCCTGCGTCGTTCTGCGCGGCAGCTGTGTGCCAAGGGTATGCGTATCCTAGTCCGCCGAGAAGCTTTGAGTGGGGCTGTCGAGCGTTTCGTGGTTTTGCCCTTCGGGTGGCGAAATGAGTTATGCTTTTTGGCTGCTAGGTAGCCGCAGGCCAAGGAAAGAGAGGATATTGCTGTTTGCTAGAGGTGACTGGAGGAGGAGGTGCTTCATGTCACCCTCCGACGACCCGTCTAGTACTTTTCTGATCCGAGCCAAAGGCTTCAACTAAAGTAGAGAATTCCACCAGGATCAATGAAAACGGGGAATTCATATCAAAAGTCTGAATCGACGATTCGGTCATACGTTAGAATGAGGCTGAGGCGTCGCAGAGAAATTTCCCTCATCCAGACATTCGGTCACATTCAATCGAGCGTCCAATAATGATCTCTCAGAAGGGAAAGAACTTCCGTTATTCACCGACGAGCCATCGTAGCCCGTTGTTCGACAATAATTCGACGCAGAAAAGTTTACAGGAACTCTACGAATGATTTCGTTGAAAGGTGAGCTTGTGAGCGAACCAAGCGTGGGAGCATTTCAGCAACGAGTGCGCGCCGCCGGAGGTCATCCTCCATTTTCCGGGCACATTTTCCCATTCCTTGATGCGAACGAATTATCAGCAAGGTCACAGCGGGGACGGCTTCAGAATAGAGCTCTCCGTCGGTTCGATTCGCCAAAAGAAGCATCCGCAACGAGAGACTCATGGACGTCCTGCGATTCGGGTACTTGACCAAGATTCGTTGGAATCACTCGGAATAAATTCTTTCGTGGACCCAAGCCTCTTTTCCTGAAATCGTCAGGAGAACCTCTCAAATCTGACACGTGGAAAGATGAAAACGATTATCTTTCTCCACCTGTGGGTGATAAGGAGCGAATATTCGGAAGGCTCTGAGGGCGAAGAGCTTCATGATGGTATCCTTGAGGCTATTTAAACTTCCTCACCGGAGGAATCGTTTCGGTTCTCGCAGAGGGCTGTGCCAGCGAGCGAATCCATAGAGACTCGGCGGACCACACATGACATTCGCTGACAACAATATGGGGGCTCGGCGGGATAGGGGGAAGGCTCTTGAGCATCATATGACGCTCTTTTCAAAAAACCACCGATAAGATAAGCCACTTTGAATTTTAAATATCAGAAAAGCCAGTGAGTCTGCAGACAGAGCAGCAAGAACGCTCTGGCCCATCCGGAGATGGAGAAGGGGATGTGGAGGGGGCCGAAGCTTTTTCAATTCTCTATTTGAGGCAACGGCTGCCGTCATGAACCGATAGATGGAATAAGGTTCTCGAATTGGAGCCCGCGTTTTGTGTGAGCGTGCAGCCGGCTCTCAGATTCGTTCGTCCGTTCGTCTTTCATGTCGGCAGAACTTGCTCATCCAGTCAGTCAGCCGTCGAGACGTAAGAACGATTCCACAGAGACTCGCCTGCGTGCTCGCTTGCTCGCTCCTTTCCTCCGAACTATTGCTCACAATGCTCTTCAGCACGAGTTCAATAAAATGCAAAAGCCAAACCAGAGCATCCAACTTGCAGACCGACACCCACCTGCGATCCTTCTCGGAGCGCGGCGGCTTAGGTTCTCGTTCACAGTGAATTTGTCTCATACACGCTTTCCGAGTGTTCGCTGACAAACGAAGGATCACCACCCCGCAATCGAGTTATCAGGAATCGGATGAGGATCCAACAAGTCGATGGGATTCAGTACACGAGCCCTCCCGCCGATTAGGAACTAGATCCGCAAGATACTTCCTACTGATAAGTGCGCGGTGATGATTTGGTGGCCGCTAACTCCAGAGATCCGAAAAAGCTCGTTGATTCGCCGAAAAGTGCCGAGGAGTCGAATAGTGCTTTCGATTGATACCGCGCTCTAGTAGCTCCAACTAGAGAGCCCCCTGAGCTAGCGGGGATGAAAAAAATTGAAATATTCGGGAAATCCGGTTGACGACGCTTCTGTCTGAGGAAACATGGGCGATGAGCAGCACCAGTCTGATTTCGAGTTCACCGTGCATCGTGCCGACAATCATTTTCGAGAACTACAATCGGAGAGACATCAACGCGCCACGGATAGCCTAAGATCCTCGGAACCCGAGTTTCGACATCGATTATTTACGGCCCTTGCCTCTTCTGCCTTCTGTACGATGCTAGCGTATTCTGGCTGACACACATCGATGCACGTCATGCCCAATCAGAATTGAGTTGCAAATGGATGATGAGCGTAGCTCAAATCGTTCCATCCTCGATCGGGAGGCCATGGATGAATTGAGTATTCAATCGATGGCCGATCTCCAGAAAGGCACATCCGCGCTCCAAATGCGGATAGTGAGCCTATCGAGACTTTCGCCTGTGAATTCCTATCCCCAGGCCCTTGAGGGCGCTTTTCCCCATAGTTCCAGGTACTTTTTCCAAGCACTGCTGTCATCGGATTCCAGAGTTCCTGAATGATTTCTGTTTCTCTGATAGGAATGCGCACGCTGTCTGCGTTTCAGAAAAAAAACTTCACGATCCGGTGAATGATTTCGCTGATCTGATGAGCTCACATGACTTTATTTCATTTTTCAAGCGTTAATAATTAATAGTTCGATGCACCTCCGTTTTCTCTCCCAGCCGCATTCATCGTTGTTGCACGCTCAAAATTTCGCTGAAATCTCGCTGACATGGAACTAATTCTCATAGTGACCAAACTTCAACAAGTTACGCTCAAACCTGTAAGAGCAAATAATGTTCTCATCAGATCGGACCCAGCTGAAATCCCTCAAACCGTTCCAGAGCCCGAGTACACTAATCCAGTCTCAGGCAGAAAAGTCATCCCGTCTAGCACACGAGGTGAGACAATCAGAAGTACTCAGAACTCGTGAGGCTTCGGCGAGGGGATTCTCTCCACGCTTTTATCACTTTTCTTCAACTGAATGGGATTCGGAAAGTCTGACGAGTGTAGAATAGCTCTTGAGAACGTTCGTGAGAGAGACACGAGAAGATGTGCTCTTGGCACCGAGCTTGTGTACGCTTGCGGAAGAACTCTTCGTCCTCTCATCTTTTTCGTCTGTCTTCTACTGCTATTGTCGCGTTCTTTCTCCTCCGAGGAGATTCCTTCAAAGCCTTGAGCTACAATTGAGGTGCTGAGGTGAGTCAACCAACCTCTTTTGAGCAGCCGCGGCGGCCTTAGCGACGGCGGCGGCTTCTCAGTTCAGTTCTCTCTCATTCTTTGTCAGTTCGTTCTTCTTTGGTCTGTCTGTTCTCAGCTTCTTTTGCTCCCGCTATTTTCTTCCTCTCCTTCGAGTGGATTTTTTTCAATCGGGGTTTTAGTACAGAGAGGCAAACACTGGAGGGGTGAGAATGAAACGGCTCGCTGCTTCTGTGGTTGGCCGACACCCGTTTGCTCGCCGAGCCACTGAACGAGAACGCTGTTCCGCGGCAACAGTTCGGTCACCAGAGTCTACAGAGTAGCAGCATGCGAAGCCGAACTTCGACGGGTCTCCTCCAGATTCGCGTCCCGAATAAATCTCTTCACAAGACCCGCTCGACCCATGACCGCCGCCGGTGAGAAAGGGGAGGACGTGGCCTGACTGTCCGACGTCCTTCGAGAGGAGATTCTGGGAACTCACCTCTAAAGTTGTGGTGGAAGGAACTCCGTCATCCTCTAATTCGGTCTTGTCGTCCTCGATGGGTCTCTTGAAATCACTCGGCTGGAGTCCGATCGAGCTCGCTTGACTGGAGGGCGCGTGCAGGTTGAGCAACAGTGGATTGAAGGGTAAACTCAGAGGTGGACTCAGATTCGGGAGGAGCGGCAGGGGTGGCAGTGGGGACGAAGCCACAGAGGCCGCGGCTAGTGCTGCTCTGTGCAAGGCCGATGAGTACAGTCCCTAGAACAACACTCACTCGCTATAGCATCTGAGCTCAGTCAAGTGTCTCATTCATTTAGTCGTCTAGCTCGAGCGACTCGAGAAGACTCAGTCGACGTCAGGGGGGCGATGGTCGCCCCCTCAGAATCCCTCCCCGGGGAAAAGACGCGACGGAAACGACTCCGTCCATACGCCTCACGTGGTGTCACACCGGCGCGGGTCCGAACGGGTAACTCCCAGCGGGTGACTCGAAAGTGAAGGGCTTGGATATCGAGACGGACAGGCGGGACTTTTCGACAACGTTTAGAGAAACTCACCTGTAGCAATTGATGAGCCGCGATTATCTGGTCGGACGATGTCGAGTTCTGATGGCTGTCCTTGCAAATGGGGGAAGTGCATTGGCATCCTGTCACCCATTGCTGATAGAGAGAGGGATAAACACTACTCGAAGCGAACTCGGTGGGCGCTGACTGCTCTGCGTCACATTTCGCGGTTTCCTTCGGTGGAGATATCCTGTTCGCAACAGGAACCCGGGTCAGATCTACATACAACTGTTGAAAGCAGCAGCAGCTACCTCGGCTGACCCGAACTATGGAAGGCGATCTGACCTGTGATCCGTGAGGCTGGTGGTTTGATTCGACGCCGGAACGAGTCTCCCGAGGAACGGGTGCTGAGGTAACGGAACATTCAATCGCTTCTCATCATCGCGACCCAGGTACTCGTAAAACGGTGGAAATTCTTTTTTCGGCGGCTGCTGTCGCTCGGCAGAGCTCGTTGACTTGGGCTTGCGACGGGGCTTATACTTGTAATCTGGATGCTCCTTCATGTGCTGAGCTCTGAGCCGTTTAGCTTCTTCTATGAATGGTCGTTTCGACGACTCCGACAAACGCTTCCACTCCGTACCGAGCCGTTTCGAAATCTCGGAATTGTGCATCTTCGGGTTCTCCAATGCGATTTTGCGTCTCTGTGCTCGGGACCACACCTGTGGATTCAAGGACATCTTGACGCCCATTCCGAGAACGACTGACTCCCTGGAACCGATTCAGAGAATCCTGACATCGTCAGGATACGCCAAGAGTTCCTCGACGAACCGCTCACCATGAAGGCGTTCATCGGTCGCTTCACATGATTGTCATCCTGGTTGACCATATCGATGCACTCATTTCTAAGGTTCTGGCTCTCATCTTTGACAGCGAAGAACTGGTTCGATATGGAGCGGTAGTCGAACGGGGGGTTGAACGGCAACATTAAACCTGAGAGGATGAGGGGACGTTGAGAGGCTAACTGTGAGTTCGCCAGACGGAAGAATCCTTCCGTCCTGATTATCCGCGCGGGAGACATTTCCCACATCGGATCCATCCAGGTCGTTTCGCCGATTCCGAGAGAGACTCTGACGGCTGCCAGCGAGCTCTACGGGTTCAGACAGTCTCCCCAAATTAGCGAAGCTCGTGATAGAGGATTGGCACTTACCATTGGGACAATGTTGATCTTCAGGTCGCGAAATACGGCCTTCGAAGTTCATCATCTCGAGAGTCACTCCGAAAAGACTGCTTCGCGTTCTATGTACTCAGACTGATCGATCGGTTGGATTGTTCGATCTGTCTCTTCCTCCTGGTTCACACAATCACGATTAAGTACCACAATCACCGACTGTCACACGATGCCGTTGTAAGTGTACACCACACTTCGAGCACGAGTTGCTGCAAAATGTGCTTCGGGCTCTCAGGAGTTTCGACTCCTGAGCAGCTGCGCATGCGTGGCTCCCGAAGGAGGAGGAGCTCAGGGCGGAACCTCTTGCAGCCTCTCGGATTGGAGGGCTTCTGCTTTGTTTTAGCGACTCGATCTTGAGGATAATACTCTGGGAGGAGAACACAACCCAGAATAAAGGACTTGTTCGTTCGCCAAAAGCGAACTCGCGCCTCGAGCGCCGAGTTGAGCAACGATCCGCGGGCAGCGTTCCAGCATAAGATCGGAAATTGCGTAGATGGGAAATGTCGCGGTCAACAGTGGTTTGCAATCACACAAACACTGAGCATCGCGAAAATCCACTCGCCAAAGGGCACAAACACTTTCGGAGGAAGTCCTCTATGACATGAGCCGAGCTCGAAAAGAGTAGCTCAGATTTCGGCAGTATAATAGGCGATTGTTGGCCGAGCTATAACTCTGTTGTAGTCCTTAGCTGTCTCAGCAATGACAGATCGATTCGAGCAAACAGTGGCCGCGGATATAATTCACGCCGCTGGTGAAAAGCCGCCTGGCGTTTACGTCTTGCCTTGAGTAAGTGAATCTTTGAGATCGTCTCTGACTGAGATCAGCTAGAGTGGGTCGATTCATACCGTCACCTCGATAGTGGTGAGGGCTCAATGGATTGCCGGCTGCAGTGATGTCCTGCGAGCGTTCCGAAACGGTCACGGGAAATAATCACCCCGAAAGGAGTATTTCGCCGTCACAAGTCCGCTTCAGCCGCCCTCGAGAATTTTCACAGGAAGCCGCCCCATTTTCTGTCAGGCCACTCTCTCCTCCGAAGGGTTCTACGTCGCGACGCGAAGAGACAGAATGGGGTGGGATATCACAGGATTTTTCTTTTCCTTAATTTTGATTTTCTTACTTATCTTTATGTCTTCGTTTGCTCATTCACACCCGTAGTCGACGGTCGTTTGAGCAACTTGGCATTAGTCCTTCACAGATGGAACACCGAAGGCTCACCACGGCGGAAGCGTAGGGAAGAATCTCCACGAGGCTACGGTACCGAACGAATGAGGGTCGTCGCAAGCGGACGCTCCATCTGAGCTCGTCACGTGAAAGCCTGTGAAGCGTTCCACCGCAAGAGAAGATATGGAGTGCTTTCTAATGGAGGTCGCCATGAGCCCGATACTCCGAATCTCGCTATCGGAGGCGATACCTGAGACACAGCTTTTGCGGTGAACGTTCGGCGCACGCTCGGGTGAAATCATCGAATACCGAGCTCCGAGCGATCCCATTCAGGAAATTCATCAGCCAGGGACATGTTTCCAAGACTCGATGGAGTCTCCTGTCAGTCAGGCGTTTCCATCTCGAATTCGATGGAATGTTGCTGTCAGAGGAATAAGGGGACTTCGCTCCGAAGGAAGAAGAGCAAAAGGAAGCTTGAAATGGATTGAGAGTATCGTTCAGGGGCTGTTGAGCTGTTTGCATATTTGGACCATAAACTTGAGTTATCGTTCATTTCAATTGAGAATCATTAGAGGCAAGAGAACTTTGCACTTTGCATATTGCACTTCGAGTCTCTCCAATCCGGATTTATTGCTGCTCCTAGTGATTCGAGCGTTTCTCTGCGCAAGAATAGTGTGTCCGCGGGTTAGTTTCTTTTGCATCGCTCGCCACGAATTCTCAACGATGCTCTGCCTCCCATCGGACTCGTCTATCGGCGACACAACGGCACGCGGTCGCGTTTAAGACGTATCGACAGACGCATCTTGACGAGCTCGGAACAATTCGACGAACGTGATCGTGCGGTCCGAGCGAGTCTGTGATCGTTGCAAGTTTATCTAGAATGCGAATTCTGGAGAGTCGAATCTATCCAGGGATCCCGTGAATAGCCGGCGGATGAGTTCTCGAGCCACATCGGTGAGGGGAGAGCTCCACCTCAGGTCTGAATTATGATGAACGTTGGCGACAAAAGTCGCAAGACCAATCGATAACAATCTCGGTCACCACAACAAGCGTTGTCTATGAGGATCTAAATTGGTTGAATATCTTTCATCTTACGATGCGGCTCGCGACTCGCCACGTATTTTGCATTGATCGTCTACAAAGGGCGAACAGAGATCCAGCAGGACAAAATCGAGAACTCGCGCTGAAACCTCGAGAGTTTCCTCAGCCGCGAGTCAGCGTTAATATTTCACTCTAGCCGAGACCAAGGGTCAAACAACTCAGCTCTCGGAGAGAAATCCTCGATTTTTTCGCTGATCAGGCATTTTGATAACTTCCCTGAGAACTCGCTTTTCCACGGAAATCGCTCTTGCATTATCTTCAATCTGAAGAGCAGACCCTTACGTTCACGAGCTACGGATTCCCGAGGTCCAGGCACGGGAGGAATGCGCGTAAGTATATGTGGAGCGGATTCTCTATCTATCATCGGAAATTTGTAACACGCAAGATCGCTCATTGCTCGGGTGACGGTTGCCATGAGCTCCGACGCCAATGATTCGGGGGAACACTGACCTTTCAGATAGTGATTTCGGTCGCATTGTCTACCCAGTGATCTGAACTGCCTGGAGACCTACATCGGTCTGTCATGTGGCCGATCATGCGGATAACGATGTTGGTGTAGACTTCGTGAAAACATCTTCTTAAGAGGGTCTCGAGTCTCGAGGTTCGGAGAGTTTCGAAGCAGAAGCAGCACGCTATCGATGGGGAGCGGGTTCAGGAAAATATACTATGCGAACGAAGGAACACGACTGGGAACTCGCTAGAGAGCGAGTAACGAGAGGAAGCGCGCGCGACCAACAGCCAGTCTCTTTGAGTCGACAGACACTTGCGGAGTTATACCATATTCTGGAGATGTTTTTGTTTCACTCATGTTGGCTTCCACTGGAGGCGATCGCCACGACTGCTTCGCTAAACAATAGGAATCTCGACAATATCGTCCTTTTGATTTTTCTCTCGATAGCTAAATCAAAAACTGAGCGCCCAGCGATCGATGCTGCCAGACCTTGCGTAGACTTACGCCGTCGCTGCATGAGAGCGAGACCGTGGAGACGAAAACTAGGAATTGGCGTCCCGGAGGAAGACTGCGGTTTTTATTTTCCGGATTCAGACGCTCCTGTTGAGAGCGCGGGAACACCGCGACCGAATAGACATTACGGATGAGGAAAGTTACGCGTGGCACTTGACCCAGAAAAAGGCTCCTCCGAGTCACGAAGCCACAGAGCTCAACTTAGTTACAATGTTCATCGGGAAAAAAACGCGGGAGCGAAAAAGAGAGATGCTCTTCATTACACAAAAGAAGTTCATTGTTAACAGTAGAGCGGTCGTTTTGTGCTCTAAGTTGAAATCAGTCGAGGGGCTTTGTTTGTTCCACTGTCACTCCGAGCTTCCCTCTCCAGACGACCGTTCGGCGGCTGCGAGCGTAGATTAGGCTCGCGTCTATCGAATTCGGGAACCACGAACAGCTTTCGGCCGAGAGGAGCCTGCCAATCTCTCCCAATGAGCTCCGCACTTGCCTTGCACTGCGTCCGTGCATTCCCTTGGAAAATCTCTGCTGCTTTCCGATCGTCCGTGTTGAGACATCTGCCCCTGCGAATATTGCAGTGTCCGAGATACGCCTGTCCCACCCACCATCCTATCCACCTCGAAGCCCCGTTACGAGGGGTTTCTGGAATCGTCTTCCGCCATGGTGAAAGCATCCGCACAGAGTTCGCCGGTGTCAACAGAGGCTTGCGGGGAAAAAAGAGTCGCCTCCTCGATACTGCTTCAATCGTAGCACGGAGGCTGCGGCCGCGATTGACGAGATTGTTTCTACTTTTTGCGTTATACGCATCCAGTTGTGAAGTGTCCAGACACACACTCGAGTAAAGTGAACCGAATCGTGGGCGGAAGAGGTGGACCGAGAGCCCCACAGGCGAGCAGCGGATTTTTGCCACCCGGAATGCATCCGTGCAATCTCTTTTGGATGGAGAAACTCTCTGCATCGGGGGTCATCGGTTGAGGAGCTCTCAACTACAATGCCGGCTAGCCGTCTGAGACGCCTCGTGGAGGTCAGTCGTTCTTTTGACTCTCCGGGAATTCGCGTGGACTCCGACTCCAAATAATGCCCCCGCTTCCGGTCTCCATATCTGCGAAACTCCTGTTCCGGCGAAGAAATATTATACAACAATTTTTCGGATAGATACCGCTGAATCGGACAACCTAATCTGAATTTCATTTTGTCGGTGAGTTGATCAAGCTCATGAAAGAGAGTCAAGCGATCACGTACCTCAGTTCTCACACATTCGCGGAGACTTGCACACTCGCACGTACCTGGAGCCAGTTCTGCCGTCTGTCCCGATCGTCAGAAGTTCCTTACAGTCGTTCGCGAAATCTTAAACGCGTGCCTGCACCTATCGGTTATCAAAAGAGGGTGGCACGCGTGCAAACGAAAGCGGCTCTTCATTTTCCGTTCTGGGTCTCCGTATCGCACCCAAGTCGCTTTGCTGATCGCTTCCTGATCCAGATCTGAGTCTTGACGTACTTTTTCCAGTACTTTCGGACGCTTACTCGTTGGAGCTCGAGACGGGAGTGCTACAGATGCGTTACAAACCGTAGCACCCCATGTGCAGCAGTTTTGACATCTTGATCGCTGTTGCAACAAATCCAAATGAATGGCTTTTCTATGGCACCATGAACCCCCATCTGGACGCTCGCGAGCCCCGGGCGAGCGGCCGAGGGTTGATTGTCAGTCGACAACTCCATTCTCGCATAGAATCGAGATTTGCAGAACAGGCGATTATCCGCCCCGGCATTCACTTAGCCACCTAATCATGGGTCGACGGAAAGCCGAAACTTTGTTCTCACACAGCTTCTCGGCGCTCGTCGCTCAGCATCTTTTAGAGGAAATGTGTACCTAGTTCGTGGCGCGAGCTCTGGGAATTTCACCGACGGCGATCCAAGGTGAGTTTCGTAGCGGAACGATCAGCTGCAAACCAGACCAGAATAGATGGGACCCCGTGTAGTCGGCAAGACGTTGAGTATTCTCGCGGAAGGGAGCCTCGAAAGGATGCGGACACTCAACTTCGGAGTGGAGACATCAAATCAGGGAGTACGCATGCGATCGAATGTGAGTAGACCAAGAATTCCCTCAAGGAACGATTCGGCGGAAGCGAGACACACTCCAAGCTGAGTGAGAAGGGGAGAGAAAGCCAAATAAAGTGAACCACGCGCCCACACCGCTAACTATGGCGATGGTTGATAAGAATTTTGAAAAGCGAGAAGCTATCACCCGATTGAAGAGGGTGACAAGTAAAGAGAAACCACAATCAAGCCACAAAAGATCTCAAGTCTGCTTATCGTTACCTCCTAGAACGATGAGCGGGAGTGCGTAGGTGTTCGCAGCGATCAATGCAGGACAGTCGGAGGTCTCCGATCAATCCAGCGCGAATCTCGAGCCCGAGCAGAGCTCCGCGTTCCGCCATCGATTCATGGTTTGAGCGTTCCTCGCGAGAATTCTCGCATGATTCCGAGCTGTTCTCAGGTTGTCGGCTGCGCCCGCAACACTTGAGCGATTGAACCGATGAACTGGGAAACGAACGGGCAGAAGGCGCCGGAGATTTCGTGTGAACAGAAGAGCCTTTCAAGTTTAGAGAAGACAGAGGAAAAGAAGAAAAGCTTTGAGCTGGATTGTTCGAAAAAAAATTATAAAGGTACGACAAGGATGGAAACGGGTAGGGGGCGAGGGATTTCTTTTCTGACGTTTCTCTTTCGCGGGCTCCGCAAGAGAGTGGCTATTGTTGAATCGTCTTTCAGCGGCGGCGGCGGCGTCGTCGTTGTCGTCGTTTTCGAGGGCGCGAGCCTTGAAGGCGGGCGGGGGCGGAGGTTTTTCCGACAACTGAGGGCAAGGGGTCCATTGAAGCCACAGACACAGAGCGTCTTCTTTTCTCCTCCTTCTCCGGTGGTGGCGGCCGCTTCCACTGCTGCTATTGGTCTCACAATACCGCAAAGGAAGAAATAGAAGACAGGACGGCGGTCCACAGGTCCCTGTTGTCGTCGTCGTCTTGCTCTCTCTTCTCTTGGCGCGCTTTAGAGTTTCGAATCCGCGAGGAATAATATTTCAATCTGTTAAGTGGGTCTTTGTTGGTTCTCCCGTCTGTACGTCTGTGAGTCGAGCTGGTGGCCACGTTGCTTGCTTGCCTCCTTCGGGACGAGAGTGGTCCCTCCGTTTCGTTCCCTCCATCGCTCTCCTCTTTGGAAGGTGTTCGTTTCTTTTAGTACTGCTCTGGCGGACTACCTTAGGCGTAGTATTGAGGGGGAGGGCGAACGACTTATTCCCGATTTCGGTGGAGCTCGGACTCGGGGGAGAGTAGGCTGTGATCAAGGACGTCTGGTCAAGGAGCAGGGGCCATGAGGGGGTCTAAGCTCCGAACCATCGTTGGATCCATAATGGGGGGGCTGTTGGGGATGCTCCCGCAGGTCGAGAGTTACAAGCGTGTTCTTCACATTCCAGGGGCATAGACTGACTTGGAAGCAAGGTCTCTGTCGAGACCCGGCAGTCTTGCGCATAGGTCCGATATGGAGCTTCATTAGGCTCGAATGGAATTCCGACCCGAGGAGCCTGATTCGGCGGTTCCCTCACAGCTTCGTTAGATGAATTGGTCGCCCACAATCACTATTCGACTCGTTTGCCTCAGAAAAGATCTGAGGACGCAACTATAGGAGGCTCCGAGAGATCGAAGACCGGGCATGTGATACAATCATCCCAAACACAACAACAAGCTACTGAGAGCTTCTCTGACCCCGTGGCAGGACAAGCTGCAAGATCGTTATTCAAAGGAAGATGTCCCGCTGTTCCCGTTGACCACAAGAAGAAAGCGGACTGAGGCAAAGGCCGGCCTGTGTCTCCCGCCGGTGGAAGCAAGACAGAAACACTCGGATACGCAGCCGAAACTTCCCTGTGACATAAAAGGGACACTGGGCGAAGCTATGTTCGTTAGGATCCATCGTTGATGTGCTCTCTCTCGGGGCACACCGACAGCGCTCGAACTCCTAACCCGGATTCGCTTGAGCATACGATGTCCTGCGCCCGTTCCAGCGGCGATTGATTTAGCCGTAGACCTCTAGACTCTAGATTCTAGGAAAGTCAGTCTGAATTCTTTGAGCATGGTGCGTGCCTCACCTGCACCCTCTAATCGGAGGCGGACCAGGGATTTGACGTCGAGGGGCCCAAGACACCGTTGAGCCCAATTTATCGGAGGTCGTTCATTTCGATTTGGACAGTGGGAAGATTTTCTGGCAGTTGCGCGCAGGCTCCATCAGCTGTTCCGATGGAGCCCCTTGTCGGCACGCTGGTTTTCTTCCCGAGAGAGATAGGAGAGCCGGGTCAACGGGGTGGAATAGGAACTCGTGTATGCATACCGAAGATTTGCGCGAATTTTGTGTACAACGAGAAGGAGACATTCACAAAAAGAAGCAGCTGCTGCCGCCGTCGCCACCGTCGCTGCCGCTGCTGTTAGCTTCAATATAGGCCAAAGGAGCCTCAAGGCTTTCCTACCTATATAGCGGGCGACGCGGCGGTGGCTACAACGACGGCATTGGGGCGACGAAGGAAGGAAGCGACCAGGGTGACTGTTTGGCTGGGTCGCAAGGAGCGAAGGCCAACAAGCAAATTGATTCCAAAAAAAGGCCGCCCGCTCGCTTGCCTCCTTTTTTCCTGCCTTCGACTGCTGTTTGACATCTATATGCAAAGAATGAAGAGATCCTATACCTGCTCGTCCTATTCGTCTCATTCGCAGCGAGAACGCGCGAAGAGCTCGTCCTTCGAAAAATATACAAACTACGCGACAAAGAATCGTATTCGATGTCAACGCGATCCATGACGACGGAAGATGCGCATGACATCGAACCGTCGCCTTCCCCTCGAGCCTCTCCTCGGAGGCGCCGACGCGCACTGGAAGAAATACCCGATGTTTGCAGCGAGCAAAACCGAGCCGCCAGTGGACGTCGGAGCAGCAAAGGCTTGAGATCCCGTTAGATGCAGAAAAGAGGAAAAAATAATGATAGACAGACGAGAGTAGGTACCTACCTACCCTTCCATCAAGCCACTATGAGAGAAAGCTAACATTGCCTCTGGATGTTTTCTCTGGTGGAGCCTTGGTCTCGACCTCTCTAATCGTCGCACGCGCACTCTCTCGTCCTCCACGGGGCTGACAGCTCTCCGCTATACCTGTTTTATTTCTTTATCGATATTCTGCTCGTTCTACCGTTCCGCTGGAGCAGGTTGTCGCTCGGAGCCAATCGCCGACGCCGAGAACACCGTTCGATGTAGTGTCGAATTTGCTGGGATATTGATGACGAAATTTCGAGACGATTGCTGCTCATCACCGTTGAGTCGGGGAGGTATTATTGGCTGCGATGCCGGCTTGCTTTACTTCGCAAACATCGCTCGACTTCGACTCCTCTGGTTGGATCCCTGGTTGACTAGCTGCCGAGCGTGAACGCCTGGACGGCGAGTTTTGCCTCTCGTTGTCACGCTGGATGGAAGGCTGGATGGATGGTGGGTTGCAATTTCCTTGTTTAGTGCTCTCACCCTACCGGAAGTCTAGAGCGGAGCGCTCGACACAGTCGACGGTGCGCCATCCGAGATATGAGGATGCAATGAACTTCGAGCTCCACACTTATTTTCCTGCTTTCACACATATCCTGTGCGGATAAAAGGCTCGATTCATTGGTGAGCCGCGACATGCTCGCGGGACAGTGCTAGATCAGAATATTCCCGATTCTGTTTTCACATCTTCCATTCGAATACTGGAAGATTTCCCCGCGAAGGAGGGAAATGTTCCGTCTCCCTACTGCCAGCGATACATGTCTATGTGAGCTCACAAGGGGAAACCCACAGCCTGTCGACGACAACGACACTGACGTCCGGTGAGACGATGAGGCTGAACGCTGTGCGGATTGTGCGAGTGCTGAACACAAAATCCTTAAAATTGGATGTCATTCTCCTTTTTCCACCGAATCGTTCCGTCCTATCATCTTCCCCTATCTTCCTCTGGGCTCCTCGTTCGGGCGGCCACCGCTCTCACCGGTGGAATGTTTAGGGAAGAGCAAAAATGTTCTCCCTGCTCCGCGAGCGCGAGCTCGAGAGTTTCCATTTCATTTTCTGCGAGACTCCTCCCTCTCCCCCTCCCGGCTTTGGAGCGAGCAAGCCCGCGAAAAGGCGTTGCTCTATAAGAACCTTATGGTTGGCGAGATTCGTCGTAGCGCTCGCGGTAGTCGTTGCAGTCGTCCACATCGTTCGTGTCGGTGGCGGCGTGGAGGGGGGCCGGCGAGGGGGGGGAAGCGGTTTCAGGCAGACGCAGTCTTATTTCAAAACGCACCGAAGAAGTTCACCAAACGGACGAGAAAGCAACCATTTGAGATTTGCATCAAAATTCGATTTGGCCCTTCAAGGGGAAAGCCGCCGCCTATGTGGATCTCAGATCGTCTTGCACATCCCTTCTCCGAGATGTGACGGGAACACCGCAAGCTCGGCCGCTTCCGACACCGGTTCCGCTATCCCAAGCGACACGCATCCGAATCGTCAAGGAAAACGGAAGAAAGTCTAAACGCTATGGATTCTCCAAGTCCGAAAGATGCCGCTTCGCCGATGGGATCTATTCGAGATGTTTTCTCTCGACCCATCGAGTAATCATGGAGCGAGAAACTCAATACGCTCACGGCATTACGGCTCGGAGCTGACGACAATGAAATGACAAGGGAAAGCCCTATAGATAGGTGTCGCGCGTGAAAAGGGCGTCGTGTAGATCTTTGCGATCCCACGAGGACCGGCGACTGACTCCTGCTTCGTATAAAATTTACCACCGACATGAGGCATAAATTCTCGAGCGAGATCACCGTACATTCAAGTGCGCTATCAACTTCCGTTCGGCCTGTCGGCTCAGAATGTGGGCAGCAAAACTGCGAGAGTTTAGTTTACGAGGTCTTCACCTAATGTAGTTATGCGGCTGCACTCCGTCCGACTTGCCGTCCGCCAAGCCCGCCATCCACCTGACGATACGACTTCCGTTCAAGCGCCGCTCGTTCACGGTTATCACTCCGTTGTCGTCGTACGATGACGAACTAAATACACGGGAACGAGGACGTCTTTCGACTACCCAGTCGTTATTTCCTTCCTCGGTTTTCGTCTCAGCCCTCTTTCTATCGATGGTCAGAATGATGTCACGAGCGACCAGCAGCCGCGTCCGGACCAACGAACGGACCGCTCTCATGCAGTTCATAATAGTCAGCAATAGGAGACGGCTGCCGAGCGTCATATCTGCGGATGAATCCGACATGAAGCGACGCCTATTTAACAAGCCAAGCTTTCCTTTTCATCGAATAATGTCGTTCATTCGAAAAGGTCAAACAAAGGATAGGATGTTCCACAATATATGGTGTAGGGGCTTGGCGCATGCCCTCAGAGCGCACTTGAAATACTTGTCAAGCTTCACGTTCCGTGTGCGTGGTTTACGGAACACGATACATCCTGCAACAGTGGCATGCCTCTGATACACATCACTGCCTCAGACCCCCATCTTCCTGCCACGACGCTAAAGGCTTCCCGGGATCGAGGAAATCATGAATTTCTGAAGTCCATGCCTGCCCTAAGTTCGAACTCAAAAGTCGCGCAACGGGGTTCCAGTACCGATTATCGCGATGATTCAATTTCTTTGTCCTAAAATATGTTAACGTGATGATTGATAGTAAGACATCTGATGTGAAGATCAAAAGCTGATCGGAGACGGCGACTGGCTACACCCGTAGCGGGACATCTCGTCCGTGAGACTTGAAAAGTCCCTCCCACGATCGTGGTTCAAAGTTTTCGTACGTTTTTCCGCTGCAGGTATCATCTGCAGCATTTCGAATACTCATTCGACGGGATATCCTTAAGCACTTGCTGAACTCAGCATTATACCATCGTTTACAATCAGTTGTTCCCGAGCCCCGCGTCGAGATAACGGACCGAGGTTCGTAGACCTCTGAATAGAACTGAAACTCCGGGCGGAAACGCAATTATGAGTAGGGCAAATCCGTCAAGCTCCCAACAAGAGCCGGGCCTTCGACCACCCCGACGCTTATTACACGTGCTGCATTGTTTTATCGCTGAAGAGTGAAATCTGAAATGTCAAGCCAGCAGCAGGCTCTGAATTCGGGTGCGAGTGGAGCGAAAGAAGGGATATGTTTTTTCGTGTCCGAAAATCCCCGAGCCTCTGATACAAGTCGCTGGAATCAGACAAATCCCCCGGACTTTTGCGGTGACACTTCCTATTTTAGCGTCGCGCGGGATAAAGCACAAGCGCTCAGCAAACCTCTGGTTCTTCCTGTCGCATCCCAACTCGATGAAAGGTGAATTTTCTGTCGACGAAAAGATATTGGGTACCTTATTATTCGTGACGAGAGTCTCCATTTTGACAAGTCTATTCTTGTTTTTTTGACGGGCTCCTTCGTTCTGACAAGCTGTTTCTCTTTTATTCGTAATTGACGCGCCGAAACGATGATCATCCCTCCACAACACTTCGCGATGACCGTTCCCGACTAAATTCTGCGCACACCAAGGTTGAGTTAGAACTGGGAAGCTGTGAATGTACTTTTCGATATATGGGGGATAATCAATAGCTGACCGCGAAAACGTTCGCGAATCGGCTCGCGATCTTCATAGCGGTGAGCCCGGGAATCCGCAGCGCCGTTTCCGAAGTGTCCACACTTATTTGTGTGAATGGAATGCCTCTTTGCCTGTCCGCGCACCGTCAATGCACACAAGGGTAGCACAGGGGCAAGGGAGATGCGTCGAACGGAGAGGGATTCAGAATATCCAACGTGGGTCCGAGCCGAACTGCAGAAGTCTTCTGGCTTTGTCTGAATCATTCACGTCGCGCGGAAGTCCAACGGTGCTGTCACGTGCGTCAGAGGTTCTCAAATTCTCCGAGGTGGCCGCCAGAACTCCTTTCGTGAGGAGAAAATTTTATTGTGTCAACTATGCAATGATCTCATTCGATCCCGAGGAACCTGAACTCCCAAGTTTTTCGGCGATGGAATGATTATAGAATTTGGAATGTGATTCGTGAGGTGCCTGGAGTACTTTCGTGTAATAAGTGTGAAAATCGGATCGCAGCCAACACAAATAGGCGTACTTACGATGGATATGAGGTGAGTCGGAGTAAGGAGCTTCCTCTCGGGGTACACCGAGAAACAAGTTCGCCGAAACTCACTGCTAGTGACTTGATTCATCATTCAAGCATCCTAGAGTTTCTGCCTCGAGTTTTATCGAAGTGCTCTGCCCCAAGATCAACGGACCCTCGTGCGTTCCTCATCGAAAAATACCAAGCTATGAAAGCCTGGAGGGTGCCTGACTCGAGTCTAATATTCGAGAGCTATGATCTGGGGAACTGCAGGGATACTCAGCGAGGCAGCATCCTTCGTTCCTCAAGGTGGTCAGCACAGATTACGGACACGACTCGAGCGCTGGACAGGTTAGATCAGCGGCTTGGGTGCTTGAACTCGGTGCTGCAATTTTTCAAGACCTTGGGTCTCAACTTGAGGTCTTCGAGGTCAAGATTCCTCGGCGACCGGAATTTCCAAGCCATGGAGCTTGGATATGGAGCCAGGAGCTTCCGCCTCCCACTTTTTCCTCTTCGAGAGCAGAGTTGACGGAAGTCGCCCCCTCCAAGCCCGCCATAGATACTAGGTACGCCTTTGCTCACGGATCTTGCAATTTTCGGCACGAGAGGAACTTTGAAGCCTCCGTGGAGCTCGAAATCCGTCATTCGCACCCCGTTTCCCCCATCACAACTCTCGAGCCCCTAGAGTTGTGACGGAGATCTCGCAACGAGACGCCTGGACGCTTCGCTCGCTGGATAATAGAGATTGTCAAATGTGTTCGTGGGATCCGCCACTTTTCGGTCTATTTGTTGCGGGATTCAGGAACTCGGATAAGCCGGCGTTCGATAAGGACTGCGATTTTTGAGCCAGCTGGAAAGCCGTGGAATCGAAAACACTCGTTAAGAAAACCTGTCGCAGGGATGGCCGCTTCCCGAACGTTTGACGGCTCCCGACGGTGGCATTTAAGACTTTGTCTGTCTGGCGACGGCCATCCGTGAACCGGCGTCATCGCTGATTGAACTTCTTGCTTCCGTAGCTCCTCATTAAGATTTCGACAAACATATCGTGATGTAACGGGTCGAAAGTGACTCCGAGACGTCAGTGGAGCCGGTTGGGCCAATATCGATTGTTTTGGCCGAGCTCCTCGCAGCGGACGCTGGGAAAGCAACTCCCAGAGAAAATTAAGCTCGAGAGTCGCCTTCCAAACAAAGTCATTATGAGCGTCCCGAGACGATTCTCCCCAAGCACCAGGCGTAGGAACGTACATCGGTGACGCACTGACAACCGGCAAAAGCAGTTGGATTGTTCATTTTGGCGAATGCGGAGATAATGGTCCCGTATAACTTTCGGTGAACTTCTCCCTCGTCCTTTCTCATTCTAATCAACTTGGCACGGATGGACGTCGGTTACGCGTTCTCCATATCAGCTCTGTGACTTGCACCTCTGTGTAGTCCATGTCAGATATGATTCTGAACACAAGTCCGACGGCGCCTGCGCAGACAAGTTGACAATAATCAGCATTGACTTCTGCGCCCGCGGACATAAGAGAAGAGCTCGTTCTGCCAGTCGGTCCTCCGGCCTCCTAGTCGATTACAAATTTTTCCGAAGTTTCGAACCCATGGGGAGCGATCACCGTTGAATATGAGGAGACTTGGACGTGAGAAGAACCGTCCAAGTTTTTATGCCGTTCCTCCTATTGCTCAAAATACCACCCTATATTCGCATCAGTTAGGCTTAGGATTTTCAAGCTGCCGACAAGAGTTTCGACACTGAAAGTTCGTCCACGGAAACGTTTCTCTCAGAAACAATAAGTCTGAAAAGTAGACAACGAGTCGCGAAGCGAGCGAGTCCTAACCGAACCAGTTAGCGACGAAGAGCGCAATCGAACTTTACCGGTTTTGTGGGAGTAAAAATAACAAAAAAAAAGAACAGTAGGGTCGTCTTGACGGACTGCCCGACAGCTTACCGATCGGGACAAGCGAAGTCCACTGTTCCGATTCTGTTAGCCTCAATTTTGAGGAAGCTACGACTCGCGAGTATTGGGATGGGATTCGCCACCGGATCCCCTTGTTCACCTTGTTGTCCACATCGGCGATTCAAACCGGCCGGCTGATTTGGCGTAATTTGGAACAAGCGCTCTCGCGCCGTCTAGCGAGTGTGGCAGCGGAGACTCGTGCAGAGGCGATCACGAGCGCAGCCTCCTCGGGAGATAAAAAGTATGATTTCGGCCCCTCGATCTTCGGCATATATCTCGGTTCAAAATCACGAATATCGTAAGCGACTATTTCATCAGGCTCAACGAGGGGTTCCCAGTTCCATTGCCGTTTATGATCATTAGGAGCATTGCATGGTTGCTGGGGCAAGAATCGCAAAGTCAGAGTTTCGTCTTCGGTTTCGCCGTTGAGAGGCCGATGGCCGTAACTGTATCTATATCGTCAAATCTGTCGCAGGCCAATACGCCAAAGGGCTCCAGCCCTTCTTTGGGCAGCCAGCACGTCTTCGGAGGCAAATGATCACGTTAATATTGTACCTCGCGTACGATAAGTATCTCCCGAAGCTGAATGAAAGACATCGTTCTTAAGAATGAGCTTCGCCCCACTTCGCTCGGACATCGAGAGGTCAACGAATTTTCGTCGGTTGATATCGATCGGGAGGTCGCTTCAACCTTTTGCTCTTTGGTTCGAACGACACAATGCTTGTTGTGAACACTTGACATGCATTCGGAAGACGGGCCGGACTTCCGAGCGCTCTACAGATCGTCATACCGTTATGGAATCACAGCAACAAGAGTCTGAACATCCGGAAACCCGACACCTGACTGGCCACACGTGACGAATCCACAATGAGCCCCGTCGACATATCGAAATCCGACTATTTGACGAGATCAAAAAGTCAGATGGAGATATCAATCTGTATGAGCGCTCGGCTACGATTCCGATGCATGTGTACTCGGGAGAACACGCCAGGAAACCGTGGCTTCATCCGTCTCCGTCTCAACGGAAGAGGCGTACGAGGAAAATCCTGTCGAACTACGATGAATTGGCGTTGGCCACAGAAGCCACGCACGGAAATTCCCGGAGCGTCCGCTGGGAAGATGTTGCCGTGAGGTGCGATGATGACTCCAGCCCACGCTCACTTGGTTAAGACGCGACGTCTCGCTAAATGAGTCGTTCAAATGACCGGGGTAAAGATGAAGTGTGGACTTCGCTCTGTCAACTTGATCTCCTCTTGCCCCGAACGATTGAAGACGGCTCGAGATGAAATACTTGTAGGGTCGGTCGTTTTCGACGACGGCTCTTCGAAGAGGCGGGTGTCCGATAATGGGGTTCCCGCCTCTGTCTGGAGATGCCGACACGGATCGTTGCAACGCCGCCGGAACTCGGTTCGCTCCGGTCCCGGTCAGCTCATTTCGTTTGGGGCTTTCGGACTGAATCGAGAGATAGGTGGCAGACCTGCAACTCTGGAAACACATGCGCTCGCCATCAGCTCCCTGCGGGCGATTCAGCTCAATACCATTTCCCCGACGATGGGGGGGAGGGGGCATTGGGCGAAGGGGGGAACAGGCCAATGGCGGATCCGCGTCTGGTCATTTCTTCGAATGATTTTTTTTGTGTGACAATTGGCAGGGAATGCACTTTCGCTCGATTATCGATGCGTGATTTCGATTACATAAGAATAGAACGCAGTGTTAGCTAATGAGCCGGTAGATAGTGGTTCATCGACTGCGCTTGCGATAAACATCTTCAGGAGAATGGGCAGCGAGACGTGCTCCCTGATTTATTCGATGGCCCTAGCCGTGGGCGATTCCCGCGGCGACAAGAGTAAGACGTTCTTCTGACCCGGCTCCTCGGTGACGACGCCGTCTGTAGAGCGATGCCGTGAAGGACTCGTCATGGAAGAAACGAAAGCGGCAGCAGTAGTCGGACAGACACAACAAGCGAGCATCAACAAGCATTCGAATGATGGACCTATAGCTGGACTAACGGACAGATTTGATGATTGGTGAAGTGCCGGTCTCCGGCGGCAGCGTGGTGCGGTGTGGATGTCGTCGCGGTCACTGCCCCGACAAGAATCGATGTTGGGCTAGCTAATACGTCCAATACGTTACTTCCGCGCTGCGAGGAACAAGATCATTGTTGACGACACCACGGTTGGTAAACTGTCGCCGTAGCTACCGTTCAGCGCTTCGTATGTTTCGGTAGTTCGGGGCATCGGCGAAGTGATTTTGGACGAGTCCGTGATTATATCGCGGAAAGCGCGTATATATTCTTCCGAATACACTGATCTAAGAATGCAAACGCGTAAATTTCTTCCCGAATTTTTCTTTTGTACACTTGGGTGGTACTTCCTCCCAGCTCGCCGCGGAGTTCCCCATTGCCGAAGATCTTCTTCAATTTCTGTCATTGGCAACGAAATAGGTATTCGAGGCGTATGAGCACCGAAAATGAAAGAACA
Organism: Galendromus occidentalis; assembly: GCF_000255335.2. Lineage (NCBI taxonomy): Eukaryota > Metazoa > Arthropoda > Arachnida > Mesostigmata > Phytoseiidae > Galendromus > Galendromus occidentalis. The sequence continues at coordinate 42,381 of NW_003803732.1, forward strand.
TAAGCGGCGAACAGAAAGTCACGGAAAATAAGTTGACGAAACAGCTTGGCATCCTCATCATGCGAAAACATGGAATCTCTCGTCCACCCGAAACGAGACGGAGATTGAAAGCGAACGCGCGTCCACGGGCCAAAGATGAAAGTTTTCTGTTGCTTAGATGACCTCCAATTATCAAGAAGTCACTCTTTCGTCATACAGAAAACAACAACGTCCCATGTGAGCTCACGCGAGCTCCCACGGAATCAATTGCAATTATCTCGCTTGCGCAACATCTTTTCGGCAGTGAGAAATATATGCTGAGGAAAATCAGTGTCTTCCGGGAGGGTCGCTTGGGCAGCTCTCCTCGTCGATATTCAGGCCCTCTCGAATAATTCAGATCGACCTCTCAGATCGACGACGCATCGTTTGCTTTGTTCTCCATTTTCCTACTGAAAAGTGCGAAGCTATTTCCTCGTCTTTTGTGCTTTTGTTATTCATCTGTCAGTAAGGATCTGTCCGTGATCGGTGATTAGTGTATTCGGTAAATCACTACGGAAGACCTTCGAAGTTGTCAAATCGCAGCCTCATCTTTTTTCTCCCATTCAATAGAAGGAGGAGCTTGAAAGGCTTTCTTCTTCTGCAACAGTGAAACGACAGAAAAATTTCGGATCGAGCGAAGGTTTTTGGGAACAGCGATGACTCCCTTTCAAGCTCAACTTTTCTTTTCTTTTTCGTCTGAATGGGAGCATTCGAAGCCTGGGTCCATCATTTCGCCCGGTCGCAGATTCCCCCCCCCCCAACGCCTGTGCATCGGAGACTTTGGTATTCGCTGAACGATTGTTTTGATGAAGGAACCCATCCAAGCGGTGAAAGAGAACTCGATATAGATTATCTCATCAAGAAGCTTAGGCGGGCGATCCCCATCGTTCGTGGTGAAGCCGAACATTCCTATGAATCGAATTAAGCCATGTTTATCGCCGCTGAATCAAGAAAGTGAATCAGGCTTTTTCCGGTGAAAACGGTAAGCGAAGTCTTCTTCTTATGATCCGTCGCGTTCTAGGAGGCATTCGACAAGCATTGGGATCGGAACGGAGGGGACGAGGTCCACAATGTCCGGATAAATTTTGTCCATTGGGACTCCGGAGCAGGTTGAATAGCGAAGCGATTCGATGGCGAGGTACGATCCGATTTGGGGATGAATCCGGAGGGGGAGATGGGAAAGTGCCGTGTTTCGACGTACCTCGCTTGGCAGAAAGCTCGGGCCCAGATGACAGTTTATCTTGAGGTCCGAGGCACGAAACAGAGACATCGCTTCATAAGCATCTGTGACAGTGGTTGATTTATTGCTCCACGGGGTCAAATTGCTCGTTTCTTGTCTTTACCCTTCAATCATTTTCTACGTATGTATGGAAGTCGTACTCGCTTGACCATCGGCTTGTTTTTCTTCGACAAGTCATTCGTTGGACAGCTTGAGTTCCCATCTTCACATCTGTAGCAGCGACGCTTCCGAAATAATGGAAAGAATAAAAGGCGCATCCCAGAGACAGATTTCATGGAGTATGAGTACGATTCCGCCGAGCAAGCACAAAAGCCATGAAGACATTGTTCTCATATTATCAAACATACTACTTGGGAGAAGATTGTTGCATATCTCGAGCCAGGGGCATTTACATGTCAGATATTCCGTGATTTCGTGTTTTTTTTTGAATGAATAGACTAGTCGACGGAGGTTCTGAAGTTTCATATTGCACCCAAAACTCGCTTAATAGCTGGGCGCTTGAATAGCGATGGGTTCCTATCAGAATGGCGTCAAAACGCAAACTGCGTGTTTTGTCATCACAGAGAATATTTGTAGTCGCTTCACAACTCGTGGACATTTTAAGCGTCCATTCCTGGAGGGCATAAATGTCCGAGGGGTGCCACAATCCGCTTGAGTTGCATCTTCTGTGAGACGCGCAATACAAGCCGCTTGGATAATGACTTGCCACATCTCAATTATCTCCCTTCTCGGCCAACAGTATCACATCATTTAAGGTGCAACTTTAAGTAACGAAAGGTACTTCCGAAGATTGGCTACTTCTCTGCTTCGCTTGTTCATGTTACGCTACCTGAGGCTCTGCTTCGTTGGATTTTGCATTATCTGTTTCGTGGGAGAGCGAAGTTCCACATATATATAAACAATGCTTACTTCTGAGTAATTAATGTATCTTCCGCGCACAGATGACTTTGGGGGATTTTTTTTCTCGGGGATAACTTAGCTCGATCGACGCATCTATTGTCTTGTTAAATGATTATCAAGTAATAAAAGTCCTACGGCCCAGAAAACCTGCCCATAAAAAGTTTTTTGCTCGCTTTTTTCCATAAGCTGAAGCTATGATCTCCTTCTTCGCTTGCTGCGGAGCGGCTGGTGCTCGGCTTCGACTAGCTATGAGACTCGTCGGAACTTACCTGTTACCTTTTTTTCCAGTGATCTCAGTCGGAGAGGGTTTCCGGCGATTGCCTCTTGCGTCCTATGCGGCGTCGTAGCCCTAGCTGTAGGTGAGTGCGAGAATTGTTGTTCCTCATTCTTGCGGCATACGCTGAGTGACGAAGTATCATCGCTCGAAAGTTCGACGTCGGCATGAACGCTTTCGACGGAAGGTAAAAAAAATCGTTTGATTTCAAACTTGGAGCAAAAACAGAATCCGTCGATGCGCCACCCTAAGAGGTCCTCTCCGTTCGCGAGATCGTTGATGCTTGAAACTCTTCTGATACTTATCAAGCCCCCGAAGTGTTCGCTTTCGCTCGAAATCTGGATCAAGTAGAGGCGGGTCAGATGCGAAAATGTTCGGTTATAATCTGTGCGTGCGTTTTTGTCCGCTCCTATTCTTCGAGAGGGAATCTTTGTCCTCCTTCTGATTTCTGACCGGAGCTTCTGGTACGAGGCATTGATTTGGATAAGGGTGGGCGTTCAGCTACCAAGAGATAACTATTACCGCGCTCACGCGATCTGTGGTTCACAATTTTTTCGTTGAGTTCCATCAGGCTTCGAGGCACCTCGCAGAGTTTCCAGCACAGAATATTCCTTCATCTTCTACCGCGATCACCGGTAGATTCTCGGTGCATTCCTTTTGGAAGAGTGCGAGCAGTTCCCAACAGACAGGGAAAAAATCTTTGATAGCTTTCGTGAGGATAACGCCTCTCCTAATCTTCCAGCTCAAATGAACTGTCCCGAAGATTCAAGTACGACTTTTGAAAAAATTGTCGGCTATAAACCTTCGCATTCGAGACTCACTCCTATGTATGGAATATCTGAAGACAATTCTGGGACAACGTCTGACTGTATCAAAAGGTTTGCTCATCCCGCTTTATTCCGAGCTTCCTTCTCATGTTTTCCTTTCATTGTAACTTTCGCTCTACGCCCGGTATTCGCGGCACGATCTCACGCGCTCGCCTTGGAGTAGGATATTAGTCCGCTGGTCTATGGATTGATTTGGAGTCTTGGACCCTGCATCATCCTGATCTCGATTTGCAGATGCCACCAATCAAGCGAATGCATGGGCGTCATGGTTAACTACGATAGAAACATATGTTTTGCCGCCAGTTTCGTGCCAGCTAATCGGTAAGCGAGTCATCGACACGAATCGTTGGAATTTTCCCTTCAAGTTTTTTGAATAAGCGAGAGGATTTTTTTTCAGCCGTGAGAAATTGCTAGCGTCATCAGACAGAGCGAACTACTTCGAAAAAATGTGTATACGAGGCGAGTATTCTTGTCATTTGTTTTTCGCGCCCATGTCTTGCGACCGAGCCGTGGACGACATGCAAAAAACTGTGTGCTTCCTCGAATGATGCCAGACATGTAAACGAAAAAGAACAGACCGATAGCCCCACCGATAAGGAAAAGCTCTCGCCCAAAAATATCGATCGCAAGTTCGACGCGACATTAGATGATCATTTCGCTTTTTCCGCGCGGAATGATGAAGCGACAGTGTTCGAGCATAGTTTGTGCAATTTGATGACCCCCGCCGTCGATCCGTCTTCGATTTTTCCCGTGATGTCAAACACTATCGGCCGCTTATCGAAATTGTTCTGCCTGAGGGACGTAGATTCAGGCGGCTAAGATACGGTCACGGATCGCGACATCATTACGACGAAGAAGTTCCTACAAACGATCGAAACCGTTATACATGAAGCAACATCGTGGCAGTGCATGCATGACAATCGAGCAGGCCTTCGATACAGAAGAGGGGGACCCTCACTTTCGTAGAAATCTTCGCCGTATCTCGAAACACGTGTCTACAGATTATCGCATCCACAGCGTAGCACAAAAACGGGAATCGATCTTTTTCGCCACGGTCTGATAATTCGCGATATCATCCGTTGGAAGCATCATTAGATCATCGAGAAGCGTTGTGTGGTTTTCCTCTTTTCTTCTCGCTCTAAGACAGTTCGGTGGACGAGTCGATCTACCGAAACTCATGTATCGATTTCCGGACGTTCCAGGCCCGGTCTGTGATCGAGCATTCATCATGGAGCGTGTTGTTGGGAAAGAGCTCGCAGGATTCGACAACCGAGTCATAGGAAGCATTCAGAGTCGTCGGCAGTGCGAGGAGCTCTGTCTCCAAGAACAGGCGTTTCCTTGTCGGTGAGTTGACGGGCGGAATCAGAGAAATGCCGTTCACGTTAGCGCCTAATCCGTGTCTGCGAAGACGCGACAAAAACAAGAGACCCTCAGTCTTGATAGTATGATTGCGGATTCCTTCCGTCGCAGTGCCAGATTCGAATTGTTTCCCATTGTTGCCGAACGTTCTTTCAACGGGGGCAACGCGGCGTCAGGATTCCGGAATGTCTGTTCAAGCTTGATGCGGCACTTCTCAGTCAGACAAGTCGATTCCGTGCGACGGAACTCTTGATGACGGCAGCGACGACGACGCGCTTGATCCCCACATGTTTGATCTAATCGATGTCAATCAGAGATTTGTCGAGTGAATTCTTCAAGCACGCCGCTTTGGATATCTTTCAGATCAGGAGAATACGACTCCTCGGTACAGGAATGCAGGTTATCGAGTGAAGATCGCCGCTCACAGCCGAGCTCCTTCCGAACGGCGAGCAACGTCGAATATTTCGAAAATCAATGCGTTTCACGTAAGTACGCTCGTCCGCGATGAGCTCGACAAGCTCTCGGGCTGCGGAATCAACACACGTGTGGTTCTGATCCGAGCATTTCTCCCACCAACCTACAGATGGCCCCAACGGCTGCGACTACGAGCAGCGAAAGGACGTCGATATCTTCAGGGCAGACCAGGTCCGGGCGGCCTTCTCATCGGAACAGTGCCGAGCGCTATGTGACGGATGCAAGGAATTCCTCTGCAGGAGTTTCTCGTTTTTCCCTCCAGCCGCGCTCTGCGCTCTCTCGTCGGATGACACCCTGTCGGTTGGAAGCAACGCCCTCAGGGCGCGACAGGGTGTGAGCTTTCACCAAAAAGCGAACTGCTTAGACTGTAAGCACCTAGAATACGTTCGGACCTGGGGCGGCGAGCCCCCAAGAACATCGAGCTCTTCTTCGTGCTCACGAAAATCCGTGTGAGCATTGTAACATTGGAGCTCGCGATCTAAAGAGAGCCCTCTCTTTCACTTGTATCGTGCAGTGCGATTGAACTGCGACGAGGAGGCCATGGTACTGTCCCTGAACACTCTCGAACCGTTTGAAGGACGAATCTACTCGAAGGTCGACAATCCTCCGCCGGGCGATTGCGAAGTTTCAGGCCGCGGAGATCGCACGACGACGTTAGCGATGAGCCTCCGCACGAATCGTTGCGGCGTTGAACGAGACGTGAGTAAATCAAGCGACGGGAGCTGGAGGAAGATACGAGAACTCGTCCATCACCAGAGCTCAACGCGGAACAGGAGTGACGAGGGAACATTTTATCATGTGTTTATTAATTTATTCATTCTTGTTGCATAACGTATTCAGGACAACGGCGTGTTCACATCAACTATTGTCATCCAACATCATCCACTCATACAACAGAAGGGCGACCGAGTAATCAAATTGTTCTGTAGTTTCGACGCGGTCAACAAAACGATCACGAACACGTACAAAGTTCTCATGGGGTAAGTGGAGACGATTCGTCGAATCCCCGCACGAGCCAGTAGATGCACCCGCTTCTGACTTTCGAGTCCATGGAGCCGACAAGGCATTGAATATATAGAAAACAAGAAGTTCATATGGCGATAAGTCGCGGAATCTTTATTCGGCTAAGGAGAGAATGCCGGGATCTTGAGAATGCGACGAAACTTCTTTGTACTTTGAAGCGCTCAAAGTGTGCAGGCGGGGACTGTCAACGCAACGGCTCCATCCCCAAACATCCGGTTGAGGATCACAGACCGCAACGGTGCCGATGTCATCGGAGCGAAACTTGGGGACGAACTCTATTTGAGAATCGAAATCGACGACGATTCTGTCTTCGGTAAGATCTTTGCTCTAGAATCGGACCATCAATTTCTTGTAACGGAATTGCAGAGTGCAGCATCTTCTCTCGGTCGCGACCAACCGCGTAGTGCGATTTTTCTCGAAATCACGAAACGGGGGGAAGCAAACGTCCTCCTAAGAGTATCCGGTCAGAACCGTCCAATCGCTGCGGGTAAACGTCTTCGATGCTTACATCGAATGGGTGACGTTCTGCGGGGTAACACAGGAGAGCTCGAAAGGACCCACGAGGGCTCGGAATCACGCGTGAGGGCGAGGGTTCGCGAATCTCGAGAAGAGACATTCGAAGGAGGGCTCAGCCAAGTCTTTCGCGTGCCCTAGACGCAACTCCCTGGCTGGAAATCGGCGCGTACGATCGAGTCAAGCCCCCGGCAGAGAAATGAGGCCATGGCTGCGATACGAAATCATTCAGCTATCAGAAAATCCGTTTCCCGCCGTCGCTGGTCGAGCCGCTCAAAACTTCAGTCGCACGGCATCTGTCATTCGCGGAAAGAAATTAGCGGATGTGATCGGTTCGAGAGAAAAATCAATACCGTTGAGTGAATTGAAGGTGAATATTCGCAATCTTGAAAAAAAAAAAATTCACCCAGTTCACCCTTGTTGACGTCTGAATTGCATCGAATCGAAGGCGAAATCTCAAAGGAGACTGCTTCGAAATCGGATCGACCTCCTTGAAGTTGATTTGACCGCAGACAAAATAAAGACGACAACTTCTTTACTTTCCGTATTTCGTCCCGGTTGATGACTTGGAGCGTCATTCGGATCAACGTGAACCTCAAACAAAACAAAAGCCGACTGAAGAAGAGCGCCTTCCTCAATATCGACTGGTTTATCGAATCAGACTCGGATTCGGGCAGGCATCCGTGCTTTCGCCAGCTAAGATGGATCACGGGGGCTAGTATTCAGGACGTTCCGTAGCGGACGAAGATGGAGAATAAATAGAAAAGCCAAACTTCATGAAGTTCCGTTGACTGAAATTCGGACATCACGAGAGAGAATCAGTTCGACTCTTCACGGTGGGATAAACACCATCGCCGTGATGGTTCTTCTTTTCCGGCTCGCCTTCTCGAGCGAGCTATTCGAGTGGCGATGATCTAGTGGCGCTCTCGTCCACTTTTCCGTTGTTGGCGTCATCGTCGTCGACAACGTCGTGTTGTTGAGCAACTTCCAAAGGTAGCCTTCAGACGACGGAGGTGGAGCAGATTCACGATAAGATTCTCTCGAAGACACTGGTGATTCTGTCTTTGACGGGAGAAGTCCGTCGTGCCGGTCGTTAACGAATCGCGCGCAGCACCCACACTGCGAAACGCCGCGCCGGTGGCACGATACGGAGGCGAATACGGGCAGCGGCATTCTACCTCTTCGATAGAGTGATCAGATATCGTATCTCCTCGTGATCTCGAATACCGAATTGTTCTCACTCGTGTTCCAGGGATTTACGCTAGGGATCTTGTGGCCACTTCGGGCAGGAACGATGACTCCATCGCGCTGCTGGACAACTCCGGCTGCCCCATAGACAACTCGATATTCCCACCGCTGAAGAAGATTGCTCGAGGGAAAGCATTGATGGGTAAGAATATTTCCCGAGTCATGGGAAGAATTGCTCTCCCGTCTGATTGATGGGACTGACTGACCCGAGAGGCGAATCGAAAAGTGGATTCATCATCGTCAGCGGTCTCGGCGGCAGGCCGGAAGCTTCGGACTTGGAGCAGTCATGGGAAGCTGCCAAATGCGACATCATTACTAGCGTCGGAGGATGTCGATATACTCCCCATACAGCGTCTCAGTCTGCAGTAGATAGGGATTCTTCAGTCCTTCGGAGGCAATCCACGACGATAAGTCCAGACATCATGGATCCGGGCTCCTGGGTGAACACATGAGGCAGAAAACAGTCAGAGCGGCCCCTGTCGCTGATTTCTCCTAAACGATCCCACAGTCCACCGAGCAGTCGAATTGTCGTGATTTGCATGATGCCGCTCGATGGGTTCAGAAAGCAACCAATCGTTTCTAAGGAAGCGCCGATCTCTTGACAATAACGACGGGAAAATTCAAATAAGTCGGAAGTTCACCCGAAGAACACGCAAGTTCTTCCTGAAACACGCTCGCTCTTTCTTTTCCAATCTTCCATAGCGCCCGGAGTTGGATGATATCCGCGGTCAAATCGTTCAGGAAAACCACGGTTCGGTAGTCCACCGGTCTGGGCATTTTAGCGGACACAAATACTCCCTGAGAGCCGCACAGCTGGTGGTGGTGTTCTCCCGGATGGCTAAGTCGTCAGAAAATGCCGAAATGGGCAAGTGCTGGGTGTCACAGATCCACTTGAGTCGACCGCAACAAAGACTTTGAGGAGATTTTTACCCAGACCCGGCATGAATAGAAAAAGAGCGTATCCACAACCACTGCGCGTGTCTGACCGTTCTAACCATTTAGCGGACCACAAAACCGACTTGAAGAGCTACCGGAAAACTTAATGAACAAAACACGGGCGATTCTCCAGAAAATCGCTGATGGGCAGCGCTCGCTTTGGTCATAATTCTGAGAGAACCGTTTTTTTTTCTCTGCTGCTTTTTCTCTGACTCGCCACCAGCATTGAAATGTGACTAGACAGAGATCGAGTGGCCAGTTACAATTACTCGTCTCGTCGACCACTCGCAATGATTATTAGTCTCACGATTCTGCACATTCTTCATCCCACGGATCGAGTGACCGCGAAAGAGCACAGAGATGCCTCTGACTGATACGAGACCCGTGTCCGCGACGGTCATCGTGGATCGATCGCGTCCTCACAGTTCATCCGAAGTTGCATCCGGAGCGTATGAAAATTCGAGCGGAGCCGTCGAAGGGAGCCGAAGTCCTATCGGCCATCCTCTCATTGTATCAACTCTTGGTGCAATTGGCACCGCCGTTAACTGACCGGCATACTGATTTTGACGATCAGGAAATACAACTTAGTCTGATACGCGATGCCCGTCGTTGCGCTCTTTGCTTGAAGGAGTGGCGACGGACGTTCGAAAGGCCCTAGGGCTTCGTACCCGGCTCCGGCTCGAACCGCACGGATAACTGTTGAAAACATTAGCTATTTATTCCGCGACGGTACGGCACTCTTCTCGGATTCTCCTTCCTGTTTCGCAATCGTAGCACAGGAGTCCGATCGCGAAGACGTACATTTTCACTTTTCTCCTGATCGAGTTCCGCCGAACCGATGGCTCCCGAATCATTCGCGAATAGAACAAATAGATTTTCAGATTCAAACATTCAGACCTCCTGATACGGAAAGATAGCTGGCCGCCTATTTGTTGCAAACCCTACAATTCAATTCGCCCGGAGGCCTTTAATTGAAGTCCATTTTGAATTGATATCGTTTGATCCCATCCTAGCTCGGCTGTTGGAAGTAGGCGACCGTTGTTTTTGTGACCCTGGAAACCAGAAATCTGTATCAGATAGGAGTTTGCGCTCGATATGCTCTAGCACGCGTCTGAAATTTCCGCTCCGCATGACACAAGGAATATTTATAAATCCACATAGGTAGACAGTCGCCTCGGATAAAATTATTGAAGCTTTCATCCGGATCGCAGGGAAATTCGAAGCATTCAAGTTCGCAGACGATACAGTCGTGCGGTTTCAAGTGACCGTGCAATTCTGTTTGCACGAGTGTCCTCTTCCCACCTGCTCTTCTCGAGGGAAGCCGTCGGATTTCCAGCACGTGCATCCAGACCGGGATCATCCCAGAGAGCATAATTTCCGAGACTTCCACAAGTGAGTTTTGGGAAGTAGATTCCACAATCGAGGTGAGCTTCTCGCAACGACGACTAAAACCCGGTCACTGCATGCGCGCAGGTCGTCCGACAGACAACTCTCGACGAGAGCCAAGAGAGCTCACTCGGCCGCGTCGATCATGAGGATGCTACCGACTCCGTCTTCGACACCAGCACCGACCTCCACGCCGTCCATGATGCCTGACTTTCCGCTCCAGAGAGAAATTATCGTCGAAGGGATCGTCGACGGACGTAGCGCGAATGAAGTCAACATCGTCCCAAGCAAAAGTAAACGTGAGATTCTGATTGAGTCAGGTCGCTCGAGTGGAAACTCAACGGCCCAAAATCATGAGATTCATGAGGCTGGTTCCCGCACAGCCCCTCAATGAGTTTCGCATTTTCCGCAGCTGCCTACGACGCTCACATGCTATGCGCACCCTCGAGCATGGTAACTACGTGTCTCGCAATTGCTCTTGTGGCTCAGGTGCTTATTATCTCTGCCTGTGTTTCGTGCGTTGCGCTGGCGAGGAGACCGCAGTCGGTAATGTCAAATAGATCCGATCATTCGGAATCACCGGTGATGAGACATCAACACCCGCAGGTGAGTGTTTCCAGACTGGGGCAAACTTCCCGATTCGTGACAAGCGATCTGGAAGACGGTGACCGCTGTCGAAACTCGCATGTGCCGTCGTTTTCCTCGACAAGCAAGACGGCTAATAGCAGTGTGCGCTTCGGATCGACTCCCCTCCGGCGAATGGAGTGAAACTTCTGCACGGAGTCCCGCGAGCAGTCGAGCTCTTCCGTCATCCGACGCGTGCGTCTCAAGGGATTAGCTTATGATTAGGGTAAACACGCGGAAGATTACTTCTCCAGTCAGAAAAATGGGTGTGGGGTGATCATCTGTTAGAAGTTTGTCAGAAGCACGTTTCCAGAACGTGTATGAGTCGAGTCGCCGGTTTCCACCTCGCTCCAGATTTAGACTCACTCTGTCTACAAACATTCTTCGCTTGTTAGAAAAAACCGAATGGGTATTCCTGTTTTCAACAGCCAATATAAACTGTCGCAGGCTGCTATTTTATATCTTTCTCCCCTGGAGCTCCCTCCTTCGGGGAACGGCTACAGTCGTAATCAAGTTTCGGTCATTGGACAACTTTTGGTAAATTGCACGGTTTCCGCACGACCATTCGACAACGTCCAAACATAGAAGATGGAGTCGAACTGGTGGAAGCCTGAAATGAGCGAGAGCAGAAAAACGGCGGAGTGATCATTCCCGACAGTTTGTTTGGGACGTAGAGGTTGCTCAGAGTCCAAAGAGAAGACTCCGCTCATCGATTCCCATCCTCCTCGAGAGGAGTTCGCCGCTTCCAGGGCCATTTGCCTTCCACTTCCAGCTCCATGGTGCGGCGTCCGCCCGCCGGCCAATCGATCGATTAGATGCCCGAGTCTGACGGCATCGCCAGACTACGATCTCATTCATTTTGACCGATCGACTGGCGGTGATTTTCATGCAAGTATCGCACACGAAGATAAGTTTTGATCTCATTCCAGGCCTTCGACGCTTACGAGCCGGAACGCAGACGCAGTAGAATGCGCGATTACGAGACCTCGTGGGGCATGGCACCAAGAATGCACTCTCATCGGTGATGGATGTCAACGCGAGGATGGTTTCCACTCCTTGAGTGCTGTACATAATATTACTCATGCAAATGTAAATAGCGTTTTTGCGCAGAAGATTCGCTCGCCATACGGACACCGAGCTGGGTCTCTCTCGTCGACCCGACACGTGAGCCGTGGACGAGCTCTCATCTGAGATTGGCAGAGTCGTATCATTTTCCGGTCGTAGAATGGACGGTACGGCAGATTCGCCCGGACGTCTGGAGATTCGACAGAAGCGTTGCCGCCATGGTTTCGCCCTACAAGCTTGGTGAGCTCGGCGTTGACGTCGTACTATCCGGATGCGATCGGAGAGCAGGAACATCCTAAGACAGCCCTCAGGATCTTAACTCCGAGGGTTCTTCCAAAGCGGCAGCCATCGCAATATTGCCGAACGCAGCGTTCGGTGCTTCTAATTGTTGAGAGAGCAAGAGGGTGCAAATGGGGATGCCCCGCTTAATATATCGCTGTCGTCAGCGTAGGGTGATAGAGCGCAGTATTCTGCTTGTTGATTTTTTGTTTTCGTTCGATGTTTTAATCGATGAATCGTTCAACGGATGCTCCGCGAGCGTCTTCGAGATTTTGGCATGAGAGGGCCGCCAGACGGTGAAAATCCTCTGTGGAGAATGAACACGCAAACACGAGTACCCAGCAGTTCGTGAGCATCGAAAACGGAAAAACTCGTCGAAGTTTTGTCGAGGATTCCGCGTTCAATCAATAAAGTATCTCACTTAATTACTCTCGGATATTCTCTGTGTCGTCTCCGAAGCGTTCAGTCCGTTTAAGAATACATACAAACTTCGTGCAAGACAACCAACCAACTTGTGATCGGGGATCTACGGGGAGCCGATTTGGAACGAAAAAACACAAACGCCGTTAGCGAGACGGGTCAGCGGCATAGTAGTTTAGTTTGTGTCTAGCACAGAAACTCCGGACAAAGGCTGAGCATTCTCAATGGAAGCACAAAGTGTACTTGCAGTAACAATGTTCGATATAGCTTTTCCGTGAATACGTTGATGATTGGTTTGCGAACACATTCTTCGTGATCTTGAACATACCACACCCGACGACGGTGGATAGATGTAAATAAGGCAATCAAAAAAAAAAACAGCCGTTACGTGCCGACCACCACACTCACGGACTCGCCACGATAACAATGAGGCTTTTTCCGCTCCTCGGGAACCGCTTGCTCTCCACCCCTCTTAAACGAAAGAAAAATTAGGATAAATATCAGTGAGGAGGGCCACCCTGATTTTCCTCGAGGTTTCCGGGACGGGGATTCTCGCCAGATCTGGAGAGACGATTCGTGTTGGAATCTGACTTCTAGACTGTTCGGGAGTCTGTCTCCTGCGGAGAATCGGTACTCGGCCGACAACTCTGTCGGAGAAGCAATCCAAAGCCTAGAAGAAGATGTAAAGCAATTCTTGTTCGGGCGAGAACGATTGAGAAAACACTCTATGGAAAACTGCTTTGCAACGGAAAGTTGAAGGACATCTATTTGAACAGAATCGTGACGATGATATGACGAATACATATTACCTAAAAGTGCTCGGCGTCAAGTTGTGCGGTAAGAGTTTCCTGCGCCCCACGCGAAAGAGGAATCGCTCGTGGAACTCAAGTCAAATAAACGGCTCAGCGAGTCGGTTTGTCCGGGCAATCCTGACTTATCTCGACGGGGAACGCGATTCAATTGCGATTGTGCTCCGATTCAACTTCCATCATTCACTTTTCGCCGAATCCGCAGCGTTCGTTTTTTATAGGCGTATCATTCCGCGATAGCGATAGTAGGCCCCGTAGCAAGCAAACTTCTGTTCTTCTTGGAACAACGGACTTTTGTGGCCGGAATTCATCACACACCTTCCCACCTAATCCCATCTTCCCACCATACACCCTAGCGACGCTCTTCGTCTCCGTGAAGGCTTTTCCTTTGACTTGAGCCGAGCTCCTGGCTCGGGAGCAATCATTCGTCATTCCACCATCCGTCCCCCCTTGAGGTCCACAGAAAGCAACGTCAAGCGAGATCAGCCGAAAACTGAGTGCGAGAATCGATCCTCGTTGCCTTCCGTGTACAAAATCATCGAGAGTTAGAATTGATTATTCTCGTTCCGCGCAGTGGTGGCAATGAAACGACCGAATCGTCGCCCGAGAGGGCTCGACCATAATGAGCGCAAGGGAGCGGCAGCAGAGGCTTCCCGGAGAACTTCGTCATGGGAACACTTAGAAGAAGATCGTCCCACCTGATTTTCGAGCTCGAAGCTTAGCTCAACATCAGCAAGACCAGGAAATATCGATAAAGATCAGAATCGGTACTCGCTCCCCATCAACGCTATCGAAGTCAAAGGCGGAAGTTTCGGATTCGGCGCGCGGAACCAATAGATTCTGGAGTGTAATTGAAAGACTGCACCTCAGCATCGACGGCGATGGATGAATCGTATGACCGGAACTGTGCAATCGACGTCTTCTGTTTGATGTCTGCTCTCCCAGTACTCGGTTACATCAGAAGCCCCGCCTCGTTTAGCCAAGAGTTACCAAAACAAACACGTAACATGGGACACTTATGACACATATTCTCTGCCAGCACTCATTATTATCAATGAGCGAGAACAATAGAATCACGACTCCCGTAGTATGGTAAGCGTTTCGGTAACGACACAGCTACTGACCGCTGCCGTCGCGCTTCGGTCAGATGGAACTGACAGGCATGACATCGTGCCGGTGAGCGACAACTTGTTGAACACAACGAGAAGAAATACTGCTTAGAGGTCAAAGCTAAGGACCAATGCAAGGAACAATGGAGGTGTGGTCAGGCGACCGATCGTGGATATACGAGCCGCTGTTCACGAACACGACGACGAGTGCTCGGCCGACATGAATGGATGAATGAATGAAAAACCAACCAACGTACCCACAAAGTAAACAGCGCACGCTACCTTCGATTTAACAAGCGGGGTAAATTCGAAATTATCCAATTCGGCCGTCTCCAGCGACAACAACGGCGACAATGTTCAACGTTCATTCAGAGCCAAGCGATTGAACGGCGCTCGGACTGGAACGAATAATTCTGCCAACAATTATCTGGGGAAGCAAAGAAACTCCTTTGTGTTAAATTTTCTTGCATGCCGCCGCAGCAACAATTACCAACTCCTTCGGGGTCTCCGAGCGTCAATCGAAATCGTGGATTGGTCAGTCGGTAGTTAGCTCGTTGAGCAGGCAGGCTGGCGGACGGGCGAGTCAGCTGTTCGTTAGTCAGGAGACCACTGCTCGAACTCACCTTGCATGAATGAGAATTCATTTCATTGAAACAACGTACGGCAGCCGCTGGCATGAGGCAGTTCGCGGTACCATTTCGCCTAAATATCTGTTCTTGAATGGGCAGAGACTTCGGTGTGTCGTTCCGTCACTCGACGACCGGCATCGACGACGGGGTCGCACACAACATTATTATTCATTACTACGAAAACTATAACGGCCACAACCAACAAGGCCATCGTCCCGAAAGCTGGATCGGACGCGATTTTCCTTTTGATTTCATCGATCGATCGATTGATCCATCGATCAACCCAATCGAGCGAGACGGATACGACATAATTCTTGCGCATCGACGACTCGTGAGATTCTTTTCTCAGAGACTCTGTCAGCGCGAGCCGCAAGCGAAAAAGTCTATGGGAAGTTCTCCCTTGTCCCATGAGCACATTTGATTTTCCGTTGTGGCAACAGAGGTGATCGGCATTGCGCGGGAAGGAATTCCGATAAACATCGGTGTGCTCTGAGTGAATGTCCGTTCGACAGATAAACTATCATCATTGAGAGATTGTGGTGCCGTTGCGCCGGAGAAGCTTGACAGCTGAAGTGATAGACCGTAATCATCGCAGGGAACCGCGACCTGATGATGACTGCGAAAAAAAAAGTCTGTGGGTGTGGGGCTTGCGGTCTCCTGCGGCCAGTGGACGATCGCCTTCGATGCCCGAGTGGATCTCGCTGTCAATTATTGGGAAACAAGCAGCCAAGTGAGCGTCCTCGCAGGGAGCCGTTTCATTATTCAAACAATTCGTTGTGATCACTCGTCTCCAGAATGATTCCGCGCGAATCGAGTGCGTGATTGAGACGCGCTTGCGAGCGGTCGCTTGCGCGCAGGCCGCAATTGTCACACAGATTGTTGGATAGTGTTACCGCTACTGCAGGATGTGGTCCCCGGGGCAAAGATTGTAGTGAGCTGAACCCGACGGATATCCTGTTGATGATGTTGTCGTCGCCGCCGCCTCATCGCCCCGAGATTTCGCCCATGGCCGGAAAATTTCAAAACAAAGTCACCTAAATGCTGGCCCACATTCGACGGAGTGAGAAAGCGAAAGTGCTGGAAACGTGACAAAGAGATGATCATAACAGGCGCTGGAGCGTTTTCAGCGACCAGCGGAGGCAATCCCTGTCCGCTCGTAATGCTTCTTCCCTATTAATTGTTGCAGCTTCAGTGACCAGCACGAATCATTTCGAATTAGATGCGCAGTCCAATCGCTTTCGCTAGAGTCGCGAACGACGACCGCATACGGGATCCCCAGTCGACTCTTCCTCGTACAGAAGACTGTGGGAAACCGATGACGCGCTGATTATTATCCTCGATAATAACAGATGCGGAGCCGCTGGAAAGTCCCATGTTCCTCCTTTGTACTCGTCCGGTTCGCACGTTCTTGTTCGTGGACAAACGGTCAAAGGACGGATATTTAAAAACTTCCTTCGCTGACTATCCGTAGCCGACGACGAGCTCGCAGTGGTTTCGACTTCCTCACATCAGTTCTCATGCAGTACCTTCTGTGCTGAGGAGGCGTTGCGGTTTTTCTCGCTTCCTCAGATTCCGGAAATGCATGAGAGTTGTCGATGCGAAATTTCAGCCCGAATCGATCTATAACATGGTACAAAAACGTCACGTGCCAGGTTTTCACACGAGTCGCGATTAGTTGAGTAATGTTGCGCCGATCGAATGAGGAGTCCGGTGAGGCTCGGTCCCCAGACGGAAGGACCGCGTTCCCCACGGTCTGCTTGTAAGTTTTCTGACGAGCCCGAAAATCGAGC
This sequence comes from Galendromus occidentalis, assembly GCF_000255335.2. Taxonomy (NCBI): domain Eukaryota; kingdom Metazoa; phylum Arthropoda; class Arachnida; order Mesostigmata; family Phytoseiidae; genus Galendromus; species Galendromus occidentalis. Next base: position 59,304 of record NW_003803732.1, read on the forward strand.
AGCTCGCAGTACTGGGTCGTTGATCAAATGGTTCTTTTTCAGCTCCCAGTTATGCATGATCTTAAGAGAGAGGGTATACTGGATCTATTTGAAGTTCTGGAAGTTTTCCGGCGGAACGCGTTGAATTCCGACTTCAGACGGATGTCAATATTTCTAGTCCGGCCTTGACTCAGTCAGATCTGACCATCAAAAATTACCATGGGCGCCACTGATCGTCGCCGAACGCTGTTCTGGTGTTGCTGCGCTCCTTTTTGCTTTCGATCCGGCGGACACCGCTGGTAATGTTCACCCTGCCTCAATGCTGTTGGTGTTGGAAAATGTTTGACTCATGGTACTACGAACTACAGAACCTTCGAACGTACTGACTGAGCCTGGACAGCGGATTTTCGTATTGCGCTCGACTTGAGCTTGCCATCTCCTTCTCACTCTCAGCATTCATCGCTTGGTGAGGGGATTTCCTTCGACGGAGCATGTCTTTGTTTCGAAAGTCCTGGACAAGGCTTCCGGAACGAGCATCGAGTCTTCCCCTCTATTCTAATCGGGATTTCATCCCGTGTCTACCTTGAAGCATGGACAGCATTTGTAGGATGCCTGAAGTTGACCTACGAGACTGAGAGCCGGCGGAATCGGGCCGGCGAAACTGCTCTGTTTAGGCGAACCGTCGGTGTGGTTCATCTCGAATCTACTCTGGGTTCGGAAGTATTCGGACAGCCTTCCCGGCTTTGGCAATATCTCCTTCACTCTAGGAAGTCTCGCTGCTCTTGGCGAGAGCACCTCTCGGAATTGCTGACAGATGCAACGGACTCACACGGTCTGCTCGTAATGACGGTCGTTCTATTGCTCTTAGGGCACCATCTAGGGGAGCGATGTCTAGTGTGTCAATGATGATCTAGTAATAATTCGGGAAAGGAAGAATCAAGAATGCTAAAAAGTTCAAAACGTCGTGAGCTCCAAACTCTGGACATCGTTTCTCGCGGGCCGGGGCTCTGTCAATGTCTTTAAAGCGAGCGTTGTTTATCGTCCGACGATCGTCATTCACCGCTGACCGTGAGCGAGAGGTCTGCTTCTGACGGAGTCATCCGTGAGGCGATTGGAGATTATCGAAGGAATTCGAAAGGCGAAAGTAACCTTCTGGTGGTGGAGCGCTCTGTTTCAGATGCTCTCGTATCTTTGGAGCACTCTCCTGAATTTGCCCCTGATGGAGCCGGGAGGAATTTGTCCCCGAGAACCGAAACCGCGAAATTCATCTCGATCGCATATACGGTCTACTCACCGGGACGACAACTTAGTCTGAAATTGCCTTCGGGGAAAGCGGGGATTCGAGTTCCCTGGGCTTCTCGTAGGACTGAGACGAGAGTCACCGGATCTCCGTCTATCTCTTGGAAGGCATCTCATTCGCTGTCGTTTACCTTTGTTTTCGGCATGGGGCAGTTCGAGCTTCGATAGGTTGGGACTGAATGTAAGGCATTCCGATGCATTGAGGAATCGCTCGTGTTTCGAACGAAAAAAGTCTAATTCATGAAAAGAGGGGGAAACGAACGGTATGGCTCCGCGTTTCGCACCCACCATTGTGCAGAATTCGTCTTCAGATTCGTCTCGAGCGTTTTCCAAAGTGGATTTCCTAGCTGCCACGCTCCTTCTGATTCCGAGTATAAATGATAATGTATTTCCGTGCAGGAGGAGAATCCGGAGCATTCGAAGATTTGTCACGACTTCTTTCCGTCAAGGAAAAAGGTAGGGAAGCTGAAACGGCCCGACGATAGTAATTGAGGCAGAAAATAAACCCTGTTTACGTTTTTCTTTTATCGCAAGTATGAATGAGCTTTCGTCGAGTTTCGATTTATTGTTACATTAGAGCTGCGGAACCGTAAAACGAGAGCCGAGCGAAAGCAGCGTCCGGAAAGTCCAGCACGAGCCAAATGCTGCAGTAATTAGACTCCGGCGTCTACAGATCAGAATAATCGACTTTTCGGAATTCAGACCGGCACGAATCTTATCAACACATTGTTCCGGCGACATTTTCTGTGGCCCTGTACTGAGCGCGAGATTTTTTGACACCACGCCACCCAGGCGCTCCGGTAACTGCAGGTTTCCAGATTTAGTCGTGACACAGGCTCGCTCTCCTGTTCGACGAGATCGCAACTGAATCGGACGATAGAATGTCGTCCTAGCGATATCACCTCCGATTCCCGTTTACGGATAGATTATCATCAGATTCCGACGCCCCATATCGAAGTCCAAGGGGGCCGAGAACCCCTCCTGAACGGGCAGTGATCAAATATTTCCCGCTCCTGCGTCGAATAAGCCCAATTTCTCTGTCCGATGAAATAATCAGCGTTTATTCGGTCGCGGTTGTCAACAACTCGTTAAGCTGCTGCTGCGTAAATTACTGCCAGACAGGTCGGATAAAGCGAAATTTTCTTTCATCACCTCCGAATTTCAATTCACGCGTACGATCCGGAACATTCATCTGAAACACACTTGAATCAAACGTCAAACATACCTAATAGATTCAAAACTTTTTGGCAGTGATAAAAGTCTTGTTCGAATCTAATTATTATCAAGATATCCAGGCTTGAGAGAATTCGGCGGTGAGCGATTATCCCATTTAACGCCCAATGTCCAAGCCATGCGAGTCGGGAGACACAATCATTCTCCTCCGGTTCTGAAACATCAGCGGCTGTCGCACATCCATGCTGACGACGTCGAATAATTATCTTCGGAGGATTCACGTGCGCTAGTCATTTGATCGCGTGAACATTTCCCATCTGATCGCTTCCCATAATCCCACCATTGATGAGGCTCTGTCATGGGGCACAATCGCGAACATCCGATGATCGGTGCTGACCACTGCTGACAAGCTTTTTTTTTTAATGTTGATAATTTATTAAGCCTCGATGAAGATTGCAATGACAGTACGTGCCTGCTGTGGAATTAATCCGTGTTACAGTCGCACGGAAAATATATGTACGTCGTCAATCGATTGGGTCTAC
>NW_003803732.1:62316-77608 GCF_000255335.2 Galendromus occidentalis
TACCTAATGGATATCAGTTTCAGAGCTAGCAGAGGATTCTTCTAATTTCATCGCAAGTAGTTGTGGCGTAGTAATTTTTGATTACTTCTCTGACGAATTCTCTTCTACAGATTAGGTGATTGTCTGTATAGTTGCGAACGTCGGGAGGCAGGTTGTGTACAGAATAATGAAGTTTGGGAAAGGGGTTCTTCTATTACGAGTTTGATGAGTTCAGTGAGAGCCAGGCGACCCTCCGCTTTGAAGCGGGTCTGGTGCTCGTGCTCTGGTCTTGGGAGGAGGGTTCGTATAGGATTCAGGGGATACACGAGATTAAGGGCGTATAGCCTCCTGAATTCCAGAATATTCAGACTCTTGAAGAGGGCAGAGGAGTGCTCCCTGTGCCCCTTGTTCAGGATGATTCTCACCGCTTTCTTTTGTAGAATGTGAATCTTCGACAAGAGGGTGGTCGTCGTGCCTCCATATATGTGGATCATGTACCGGACATGGGATTCCACGAGAGCAAAGTATATTGATCTTTTAAGTGGTAGAGAGGCCACGTTGCGTATTCTCGCGAGAACCGCGATACCTGAGCGCATCTTGGAGCAGATTGAGTTGACATGAGAGCAAAATTTCAAGTCATGATCTAGAACAAGCCCTAGGAACTTGTGGGTGTGTACTGACTGTATTGTCTCGCAGTTGCATGGGATCTGTTCGACGCATTTATGCTTCATGGCCCTTATGAAACGTGCAATTTGTCTCGCAAGCCGTCGCGGAGAAAACCGCCGCGGTGTCTCTTCGACAGCTCAATGGATCCGTCATGTCATCAGGCCGCTGCGTCTCATGCCTTAAAGAACACCATGAATAACTTTCATCTTTTCAGTCGTATTGCATGTCAAGCCCGACTAAGGGAGATCCATGGGGCAACTCCCTGTCTTTAGGATTCCTCACTCAGGGTACTCAGGGCAGCCTCCTTACGACTGCGAATTTTATAGAATTGAGACCCCGTTTCGAATTTTCCGACCGGGCTCATAGAGAATCGGGCATGTGGACACATGGAGGTAAAGCAGCGTGCCCTGACGCCTCTTCGAAGGTAGAGCAAGCGACGAAATGCTCTGGAAATATAAACAAAACAAAACGCGCTAGACTACTTGGGCGGCGTTCGTTTCATATGAAGTTGCGGTGGTAGGAGCAGGAGAAACGTAGAGGAGAAACCCTCTCTCACCCAAGAAAAATGCCTGGACTGCTGAGCGTGTTTCACTTGAAAGGTCACTTGAATGCGGGCATCCATAGTGCTCATAATTTCTCTTGCTAGGCCGAAGAGGAAGACTCCGGATGGAAGGTAGCTAGCCTCGTCACCATTCGGTGACTTGGAAGACCTGAAGCCTCTCGGAGGCTCAGGAGCGGCAGTGCCGATTCATTCTCAGGATTTCGGTCCACGAGCTTCCCCTCCATGCTCTTGCCTAAGGCGGTGACCATTGAGTCTCTCGCGGGGGCGTGGCGTGGTGACGACTCTCGATTGCATAATCGTGTCCAGTCGGAATCCAGATGCGAGCCAAGCAGACTAGCCGACTTCGGGCTCGATGCTCGTGCCTCGATCTCATACTCAAGAATTCGACGCCCGGAACGCGGGAAGCAGGACTTCATGCTGCACCGAACTGCATCCCGACAGTCTCCTAGTGGCTCTTGGCTTGGTTTACTCTTAAGAGCCCCCTTAGGAACTCGGGGGAAGGCTTCTTCCCAACGGCTCTCCGAATCGCATCTGGAAACGAAAATGGGAGACTTCCTTCTGTCTACACAATCGAGTGTTTGACATTATTCTGAAGACTCCAAGTGATCCTCGATTTCGTTTCTAAGCCTACCAAAATGCACTCTTCGATTTGTCAATGAGCCCCTTAAAATTCCATTGGGAAGATCGCTATCTTCTCGGCGAAGTACTTGAGTCCAGAGCGAAAAGAAAGTCTCTGCAAGGATGTTTTACATCCTTGTAAAGACTTCGATGAGCAAATTGCTAGGAGGAGAGGGACTTTTCGAACTTCTGCTGTCTCCTTTCGGCTCGTTTCCTCTTCCCTTCTTGCTACTCCAGGCAGAGCTTATTGGATTTACGCGATCATCAGCTTCTTCCATATGTACATCATGTATTTCACTCATTCTTGAACAGGAACACATCATACAATGGCGCATTTGGCTTAGAAGTACAGATCACAGGAGTTCTACATAGATAAGGTGGAGCGGGAAGGGGACATTACTTATAGACGAGGGGCTCCCTGAGGGTCTCGTAGATCTGTTTGGCTTTCCGTTCCCCGATTCCCGGCACGACCGACATTTCCTCGATTGATGCCTCGGCGATTTTCTTCAGCGAGCCGAAATTCTCTAAAAGTTCCATCGCGTCGGTCTTGTTCACGGATTTGATGGTGGTTATCGCCGCTATCGCTCGCGTCAATGGTTCCACTGCAAAAAGCATATTTATTTTCGGCACATGAATCGAATTCGCCTAGTTCCGAGGACGGCAGTAGGAAAGTCCTTTCGAACAAAAGCGCTTTCCACGAACTGGAAACTGAACTCACTTTCGATTCTCTCTCTGATCAGGTCTGGCTGTTTGTTCTCTAAAATTTTATACAGTTCCAAATATTGCCCAATATCTTGGGCGCTCCATCCTGGCATCAGCGTGACACGCGCCTGGAGAGCCATTCGGTTCATTTCCCTTATGACCGGGGGAGCATCCTGGAACGGAAACTCTCATGTTTACCTCGATCCTTTTTTCTGTGCGGAAGATCCGTCTCTTCGCTTACAATATCCTCAGGGGGTCCTCATCGCTCTCTGAACTCACCTTGATGTCTACCTGTACGAACAGAATTCGAACCGTGAAAAGATTCCGTAGGTCATTCAGGCGCTTGACGATGTACTGCGGTTGAGCTTGATGGTACCTGAGCGAGAGGAATAAACAGCACGCGCTCTGCCCAACGACGAAATCTGCTAGAAGATCATCCCTGAACTCATAAGCGACCTGCGAAGGGTAGCGGAGAAGGCGCTTAGAATTCCGTGATTCGTGTTCGGGTATAAGCGGGGGTTAACCAGACGAGGTTGTGTTTGTGGAAGAGATTCTGTTTCGAGAGAAACCGACAGTCGGTCGCATATATTACGAACTTTCTTGACGAAGTTCAGAACGGGATTGTTCTTCTGGCGCGGATGGACCAGGATATTCAGTGAGAGTGTCCCCGACGAAGTGGTGGCTTTCTCGGTAGACATCTTCGAGAAACTCGAAAGCTTGAAAATTACAATGGTAGTTTTATTCGAGTTGAGAGCGGCGGAGCAGATGGGACGTAGATTCTCCGAGATATGCTTCACACAGAGGAACATACAATTATTCCCGTCGGCTCTATTCCACCACTGAGCCGTTCAGACACCGCTGGGAGCCATCAATATTCGAGGAAGATTATCTATGCAGTAGTTTCCTTCTACAGTTGTGCCTCTCCCAGAGCGGCTTGGACTCTCGATTCTCGTCGCGCCGTCGAGAAACTTCAGGAAAATAGCAGACGCTTCTGGGTTGACCGAGTTTGTTGTTCCGTCAATTAAGGTCTCTGGCGATTCGTAGACACATCACATCGTTTCGGCGAGGACGATCAGCCGAAAGAGCCTCCCGAGATAGTTCTTCAGACATTCTGAGATCTGATTCATTTCGATTCCTTCAGCAAGGTCGAGAGCTCTCGCATCGCGCAATCTCGCGGATTCCGGACTCTCCGCCTTCCGAGCATTTACGTCTATATAAGACCTGCGGGTCCCACCGTTCACTTCCGCTCGTAGCATTGGCCTGCGCGTATTATTAGTGAAAAATCCCGATTGCTACCCAGGCTTATTGTACAAGATAGTCAGAGAGTTGGGTTTTACCGAACTCCCGTCGACGAGAATTGATCGTGGGGAAGAGCATGCGTTTCTTGTGAGAATAGAACGTCAACAGTGGAGCTATCTATCCTCTTCGAAACACCAATCGTCCAGTGAAGTCGATAAGACCTCGAATTTGTGTAGTGAGCATTCCCTCTCATCTCCTCGGATCGATATGGGTGATCAAGGCGATCTTCCTCGAGCCTTTCGTTTTGCTGTGTCCCACATTCAGCCCGGGGCGAACCCAGCAGCTCCCATGAGTGACCAGGTAGGTGATCCCAGAGTTTTCACTTCACTGGGAAGGGGATCCCTCCGGAGGTGATAACAGCGCTCAAATTGAAGACTACCAGGAGATAACAATGCTGTCGGCGAGAGGTATTCGATCTTGACTTCTGAATCATGTCCTATACTCAAAGCCCGCTCAACTGACGCAAAATCGCTCTCTACAGGACCGTGAGTGGTTGAAGGAAGTCATCGGCCAGATGGCATCGTCCTCGACCGATGGAGTGAAAGATCCTGATGACCGACCGATCTACAGGAGTATTGCGGATGTCCTCAGGAGCTTCGCCGTTCTCATTGAAAAGGGTAACACCGCGCACTTGAAGGAAGCTGTCGCGAGCGAGCTGCAGCACATAGCAGAAGAAGCGGAGCTATTGGACAGAGCTGACGGTGAGCTGTTGATAGAGATAGTCGCTCATTTGAGAGCCTCTCGCATGACGCCAGGAGATCATTGAATTCACATGAACACCTACTAATCGATTGAGTCCTTACAGACAATGAGCGGAAGAACTCCGTGGGGTCAATCAAAACCATTTTCTCAATGGCAACCAAGGAAGCGATGGCTCCGTTGTGCTCGATTCTTGCAGAGCTCGCTCAGAACTCTCCAGGATGTCAATCGGAGGCGATGTGCTTGATACCCAGACTGACTGAGATCGTGAAGAGCCATGAATACTCAGCTCAAGCGAAATCTAAAGCTGTTTACGCTCTATCCGGTGAGTAACACCAACCAACCTGCCCTCTTCGAACATGTGTGAACGATTTCTCGGAGCCTCAGGCATCACTCCCGTCTTGTCGAAGAAATTCCTACAGTTATCGGTTCGGTTGCTCCGGTCCGTCGGCTCCGCGGCCAGAGGTCATGATTTCATAGCCGTGGAGCCTAACTTCGCACCGTCGTTCATTGCAGCAATCATACGAGGGAATCCGAGTCCTGATGTTCCGGATCATTTGTTTGCAACCCAGGACAGAGAGGAAGGCCTTGTGGACGTCTTAACCAAGTTGGTGTGTGAGAGCGATGAATCTGTCCAAGTTCGAACCAAGGCTGCTTTCCTTTTGAACTGTCTCGTTTCTGACCATGACGTACGGAGTTATCTCTTCGAAAAGAAAGAGAAAGACTTCCAAGGCCTCCATGAGAAGAATGAAAGCATAAAGTGAGTAGCTTCCGACCTGTGCAATCGATCGATGCCCCTTTCGATTCGAAATCTAACCGCTTAGTTGGGAGCAGCATGTTCTCGTGCTGCTTTCGTGGTTACTTTGTCGGCACTCCACTTCAACTATTTATCCTTTCTCGTAGGGAACTGGTCGACGCCATTTTACAAAGCATCCAGACGACGAAACTCGCCGAGGATGAGCCACTCCTAGCCCTGAAAATGTGATTAATCCTTGAGACCCGTGTACACCTCTCTGCTCCATCCCAAGGAATATCCCTCGTGAGGGCCCCTCCGATAATCATGAACTTGCGAATACCAGTAGAATCGATTCTGCACTGTCTATGTGAAGAATAAAAATGTCATTTTGCTGTACATCGGATGTGAATAAGTCTCCCATTCAATTATTAATGATGCACGACAAGACTCCTGATTCCAAACGCGAAATGCTTAAATATTCGGAGAGGCCAAAACTCTCCTTGGCATGGGGTCCGTGTGGCTGCGGGCTGTCAGTGAATCTTAAGCATGAGGATTGGCCCGTCGAGCCATTCATCTTGAAATCAGTTTGCATAGGCACGGAATCCATCTGTCCGTAGGAGGGTATTGATTCGCAGCTTTTCGGGAAAACGGTTATTTGGTTGGCTCCCATGTGCCAGTGCGCGGCCAGCTGTATACACTGACAGTCGGTCTGCCAGTGTCCTCTCCCTCATGGCCGGAGAGAGCGATGTAAACAATAACTCGTCTTTCGAGCGGACAGGATCGGAACCTTCGAATTTCGTTGCTGAACCCCCGTTTTTTGTGGACTTTGCTCGTCGAGCTCCAGAGACACAGGCATCACGATGCAGCGTACAGACCTCCAACAGCAAAAACGAGCTAGTGAGTTCTCGGAATCATTGGCCCAATCGTCGAAAAAGCAACGTTTCCCGAGCGAAGATGGTGACGAGGAAGAGGAAGCCCCCGAATCGCTGAAGCCGAAAATGAACTCACTTGACAGGTAAAAAGAAGCTCTTTGTTTCTCTGCGTGGTCTCCGTGAGCGAAAGGAGGCTGGATGGGATGGTCGACTGGGAAGGGAGGGGGAGGATTCCGCAAGTCGAGCCTGATACTCTTTGAGCACGATTGTTCCCGGCCGGCGTAGGAAGAGTCAAGACGTGCTCACGAGTTCACGGATTTTCTTCTCGATTCCAGTGATGAAGATGACGAGCTGGAACAAGAGAAAGAGACGTATAATGTGGCCTCATTGGAGAACAAAATGTTCGACGGGCAGGAGAAAGCCACGGTTGATTTCGACGGTGACATCAAAATCACAGCTTTCAACATGGAAGAAGAGATGCAAGACGGTCACTTCGACAAAGAGGGCACCTTCATTTTCAAGAAGAACGCGCAAATGGTCAAAGACAGCTGGCTGGACAACATAGATTGGGTGAGTAAAGTATCCGGAGTTATCCCGATCCTACCTAATATATCAAAGGGCTGATCTGATCTGAATGTTCGAGCACCGCGGGCAAGCGCTCGAGCTTGCGAGAATTCCGTGATTCTCTGCCGTCGCGAAGCCAGTCCTCCTAGGACATATTTGAAAACCACCTATCCTGCAGTATTGGATTTTAAACTCTTGAGATATTGCAGGTGAAGATCAAGGAGAACGAGCAGGGGCAGACTGAAGGAACGGAGGGAGGTCTCGCTGAGTCGTCTGATTCCGAGGATGGGGAGAAGCTCGACATCAAGGACCGATACTCTAAAATGCTGGAGATGATGAAGCCCGGGGAAAGTGTTCTCAAATGCATAAAAAGGCTGGGAGGAGGCAACTCCGGTCGGAACAAGAGGTTCGTTACGGTGCGCTTAAACTTCTCGACATGAGGGAGCTTGTAGCTCTGATTTCGCCGATGTTCTCACGTGGACGGTGAGCAAGAACAAAACATCGCCCCTCTTTCCAGAGACAAGAAAAAACTCGACGCGGATCAACAAGCCGTTCTGGACAAGATGAGCGGTTATGCGGACGAAATCCTTTCCTCCGGAGATATGGACATCTACCAACGGACCTATGAGCAGATGCAATTCGCACTGGCGCCTAAAAAAGCAAGCTCGTTTCGTCTACTTTCCCGTGGTGAACGGGCCATTCGATTTCTGAATCCGTCCAATCTCAGATACTCTGTTCGCGGCAAGGGTGCATACTGATGCAAGTTTTTCAGGCTTCAGATATGGACATGTTCGCGGACGAAGAAACACCCGCCAGCACGAGCGGGGACGGACCCTCGACGTCGGGCGGGAGTAGAGCCCGAGAAGAGATTGACAGCACGGTTTCGTGGGAATTCAAGTGGGAAGACAAGGACGACGCCAAGATATACGGACCTTATTCCTCCGCAGACATGCTGGAATGGACGCAGAATGGCTACTTCGGAAACGGTGTATTGGTGCGAAAACGTTCCGAACCCAAGTTTTACTCATCAAAGCGGATTGATTTCGATCTCTATATATGAGCTCATGAGCCAGTCCTTTTAAATCATGTACAGAATATTGTATAAAGATCTCGTTCCCATACCTGAAAGAAGCGAGTGTATCCATGCCTCACTTTCATCGATGATTGATTTCGAGCTTCCTCGATATCATTGAGTGCAATGTCTCAGACTCAATCAAAATTCGTCCCTCCGCTGACACATCTCCTTTCGGGAAGTCAGGGGAGAGCCCAGCCATGCATAGGCAAGCCGGCGTCTCGCCGACCGAGACGAGCGATGGATTCCAATAATTCCAGGTAATTCCAATCTCCCACGGTTTAGTAAGTGATTCATCTGAGTCTCACGCGCAAATGATCCCCGTGGCGGGATACCGCGAGACGACGCGACGCTATATTGTGAGCGAAGTAGCACCTGATAATGTAACTCAAGCACGCTACAAAAGAACGCTATAAGGTACGCAGATGATCGCGGTCGAGATTCCCGTTTGGAGAGCTTCTCATCTAGGAGCTGTGCTTCTTCTAGTTTCCTCAGAGCTGACGAGTCACCTCTATCCATAGAATCGAGCACGGGGTAGGGACAGAGGGATTCGGCGTTGAGGATCGCATTTGAACTCCGGTATTCCGACGAAACATTCATGCACAACTTCGATAGCCTCCCTACCCGAGCAACCCAAGCATACGTATTACCCGTCGAGTGCTCGGCAGTGATGAGAAACTACCAGGGCTCAGATGACTCTGTCAGTTCGAAGTGTTTGTCTTACGGTTTCCGCGGTAAGCGTTTCCATAGCCGACTGTAATTCCGTCGTATATTCCACGTCATCTGCATAGCGCACGGACCCGCGGTCTCTGCAACTGGCTCTCTGGAGGGTAAGGAAGATTGTGGCGGTCGGGCTGTCATCGGTGCTGAGAACATCACCGATCTCGATCCGAAAATTTTCCGCCCTGAGACACGCAGCTATGAGTCTGATAATGGTTGACACGATAAGTTGTGGCAATAATCTAGTCAGCGGAAGACACGGGTCGATCTCATCGTACGCCGACCGAAACCCTCAAGAGGAGAGTGGATCCATGAATATAGTCAGCCCCCGTAGGATGTGACGAGTTGAATGATGGTCGACTCAGTAGCTACGACTTCTCGGTCAGACCTCCGAGCCCGTAATCGACACGGTGGATTGGGTCAGCGCGATATAACTTTCGACCTCCCTATCGAAACTGCTGTCAAAAGTGCCGCAGCGCGATCTCGCTGCGGATATAAGCTGCGCTCCCGCCGCCGCAACCCGATGTTTACATTGGTAGCAGACACATTTCGAGCTGCGTTTGTCTCATGGAGGCCACTGGAGTAGACGTCTCCCGCTGATGTAAGCAACAACGAAAGAACGGCTCTTTCAAGAACGGAATGATGCTTGCTAATGAGTACCGTTCTGGAAACGTATGTTAGACAATGGAGGAGCCGTTCCTCAAGAACGCTAGGGAGAAGCCTCTATCGGTATAAATATTGAAGGAATTGTTTGTGCGAGAGACGAGTCCGCGAGAGGCGAGAGAAGACCTTCATATGAGAGATTGGTAGACGGCGACAATGATGACCGTGATCTATGTCTGGCGCAAGACCGGAATCGGATCGCCCTCTCAGCTCATTCCACGGTTTTCCGATCATGAAGTCTCGCGACGCTCTGCCACCCGTGCGGTCGTGATTCGTGATGAGTCTTCCGTGTCTGCAGACTGCAGAGCAATGTATTGATATCCGCAGGATCGAGCTCTCGCGAGATACCACGAAACGGTGATCTCTGAGTCCTGGGGATCCTCCCATTGCGGGTTGCGGGGACGTCTGGCAGCTCAACTTATAGCACGGGACACCTCCCACTTGGGTCATTTTGTGTCGCAAGTTGGAGATCTCATAGCGAGCAATCAGATCGTGAAACACGCTGGGCTGGAGATACAGAGGAGTATGCGGCCGCACAATGGTGAAATTCTATTTGTTCCTGCTCAAAAGGGGGCGTATTGTCCATTGCACCTGTGTTTTATTGATCTTTATTCGGAGGATGGATCGATCGATTGAAAGCCTGGCCTAGAGAACAGAACGACGAGCTAGCGAAAGGTTCTTGTCTCGTCTGGTAATCTCGTTTTTCCTCATCACAGGATGTCAGATTGCATGCGTTGAGAAAGCGAGACTGTATTCGCGCAGAGAGGCCCAATCTTACATGTGGAGAGCTGAGTATATGAAGAGAGTACAATTTGAGAGAATCTCTTCTTCGGGTGTCGCAAGACTTTAATTATCTTCATTCATAATTCACCACGCGTTTCGATCGCACCTTCGAAGATCACAAACTGAGATCATGTTCCTGCATGAAGGCTTCCCACGGCTTGCTTTTCTCGTAGAAGTGTTGCACCCATAGTTTCCTCGAAAAACGGTCATCATCGAGGGCCGCCTGACTGTACTTCCGACTATGCCGGGCCTTACTGAACGCTCTTTCAGCCGCAACACTCGTCGGAGTGAGGGCGTCGAGCAAAGCGGTCATTGTCTTTGGCAGCTGCACAGAGTCCCCCGCATACTGCATGAGACGGCGGGCACGCATCAGGGGTTCTCCCAAGGAATTCGCTCTTCTCGCCTCGCTGCTTGCCTTCCTCCTGTAACTCTCGAGGTAGTTCTCGAAGGACGCCGCTGGATTCTCGAGTACTTCGTCCTGTCCTTCTGCCAGTGAGTCGCTCTCTGCAAAGAACTTCGCGATATCCTCAGCAATTCCGTCGTCTCCTCCATCCGTCCAGAGATAGCCGGGGCCCGCGCCTTCTAAGACATCGTCCAAAGCGGACCTCCGCTTTGCGACGTGTTGGTAAACGGCGCACCGCGATGCCGCGGTTCTTCGCTTGGCAATGTGCTTTCTCAAAGCCTCGCGGAGTGTTCTTACGAAAGGCGAATGTGCAGGACGGCATAAGTTTTCCAGTTGGACGAACATGAACTGTTGGGAAGAGCGATATCAGGTTCTGACACATCCGATTGCACACATTTGTATCGACACGATGTACTATGTACTATTAATGATTATATTGGTTTAGTCAAAAAGTTCGTAGCACTTTTCATTCTGCACAATGAGAATGTGCTACGAAGTTTTCGACTTACCCAATATGTAATATGAGAACTCCTTTTTTCACCTCGATCGTGATATCCGCTTCAAATAAAGTGGCACTGTCCTTTGAAAGTCTTAGGGAAGCTTCCTGGACACACTCAAGGGCAGGTGTGATGCTGTTGATGGAGTTCAACTCTTCTCTTGTCAAGGGGAAGCTTTCTCTTCGTTCTTCATAGTAGGCTTCGAGTGCCTTTTCCAGTTTCACAAATTGTACCAGCATACGGACGGTGCTGTTCCATCTGCGCGTACAGGAGCACGATTAGGGAGAGAAGTTAATGCGCACGTATCGATTCGTGAGTTAGGCCTAAAGATCGAGAGATCGACTTCGTAGTGGATTGCGGAAGTCACCTCCGACTTAGAAGCCTAGGTATCTACGAACTACATGGAGAGGATCGGCGAACGAAGGGTCGGTTCACGGTGAAAATATCGCGCGGGTGAAACTTTCGCTTCCGTATGAGAAATGCGGAGATTACATCCCGCCTGTGTTAGATCACCAACCCACGACCCACGGCATCGAAGAGCTATTCTCGTGTCGTTCGCATTGGGTAAGATCAAGAGCACACCTTATGGTAACGTCCGGCAGGAGCTGTAGGACTTTAGACCCTGGGTTCAGGCGTCGGCATATACGTTCAAGATCATCGCCTTTCTTTCCGCTTGCTTTAAAAGCCTTGGAGATGCAGCGAACTTTCTTGATGACTTGCAGAAGGTTCGAGGAGTCATTGATTTCAATACCTTGGCCTGCCCCCTGCGTGGGATTGACTCCGCTTTCTTCTACAGGGTAGTCACCTTCGCCATACACATCCAAGAATATGGTATCCCTCTGGCTTGCATCTGCATGTGCATTTGGGTCGCTTTGAGAGCTCCCCTTGAGCGCTTCGAGCACGGCTAGGTGGATTCCGTGAGCAAAGCATCGCTGATGCAAGAATACCCTCGGTGCGTTCTCGACCTCGATGAGCTTTGCGACTTTTACCATCGCAGAAGCGGCGTCTGTTGTCATGCCACGTATATCTTGGATTGTCAGCTCGAGAAGTAGGAGTGCTCTCTTCATAGCCTCGAGCAAGGTCGAAGCAGTAGCCGCTTCCTTGAAACGCACAAAGAGCTCCATTGACTTCGAACTCATACTCGGTATTACTTCCGTGGAACGGAGAACGACTCCGAGGAATCGCTTATTATTCCATTCCCACTCATCGGCGACTAATGTGAAGATCGCTCCTTTCTTCTTCAACTCCGCGAATTCCGTCACAAGGAGATTCCGGATTCGCTCGTATTCATCATCGGTGATCTTGCGAGCGAGCTTTGAGTTAATAGTCCCCAGATTGCTCAACCAGAAATGTACACGAAAGGCCGGATGTGAGAGTGTTTCCAGAGGAATGTGGCACACATTTGCGTATGAAGCCACAAGCCACTTCTTCAGCTCGGGAGTGCGCTTGACGGTGTAACAATTACATTGGAGACGCTTCCTGATTCCAACCCTCCGCGCCTCACGAGCGGGTCTAGGCCCAGCTCCAGCCTTCACCCTGCAGGCGTTCCGATGGCTGGCGGATTCGAGATGTCGTCGCATAGCAGTAGTGCTACTGTGCGCGTAGGAAACGTACTTCTCCCTGCAGGTCTTACATTTCGCCTTTCCGTTCTCCGGCTCCTCGAATTGATTTCTTACTTTTCGCCCTTGAGAGAGAAAAATGAGGAGTTCAGATGACTGTCGCGCTATCAGAAGCCGGTATAGCCAAAGATGTGGAGGCTCAATCGCGAGAGCCCGACGTCGATGGAGCTGGGGCACGGGGGCCCAATGACTTGGTTTCGAAAGCGAGGTAAATATCCACAGGCGCGGATCTCACTCCGGCAGTAATCCGGCAAGCCGAGTGGCAGAAATGAAGAACTTTCGAGCCAACTCTGGATCTCAAGCGCGTCAAAAGTCTCTACCTCCTGGTACGCCAGCTGCTGACGGGGGATCGATACCTAAGCAAGCGTTGACTAAAGTCACTGCCGAGCACAAACGGATGAATTTCCTGGCCAGGGGATTCCAATTGTGCCCAAGACTTTCCTGGCTCTCTCCATCTTGCCTCTGATGTGACATGCCATGTTTTAGATATGACAGCCACGAGCGTGAGTCGTGGAGGTTAGAAACGTGGATTCTGAATCTGAAATACTTACTCTTCGCCTGTCTGGATGCTTCCTCGTCTTCGGAATCATCTTCCCAATCAGAGGAACGGAGCTCGTCGCCCTCTGAAAATTTTCCAGAAGAGCCTGCTCACTTCCCGTCGATCGATAATATCTTTATGGATAAAGGTCTCGCGTCTTGCTGTGGGCAGACCAACGTGCTCCGTAGGAGAACTCGAAAATCATGTGGCGGTACTACAATTTCGTAGGAATTTCAGCGTAGAAAATCGCCAGGGCATGCAAGAAAAAAACCGGAAGCTCGGCTCGGATTGCCGAGCCGTGACAACGTCCCAAATGACAATGCCCTCGGGCTCCATGAGACATGAGGGTTCGCATGAGCTTTGAGCGTCGCGATTCGTTATGACTCATAAGTTGTGACATTGGAACCTACTTCGAGGCTGTCTCCGCCGCGGACGTTTTCCTGGGTTGAGCGACTCAGAAGAATACCTCGATATGTTAAGTTCAGGCTCTGAAAAGTTTCAGTGATAACCCGCTCTTCACCTCCTACCGCACCGCCATGAATTCGACATGCCGAGCAAGGGCGGTGTGATGATGATGCGGGAATATCATGAATCATGATTGCGCGACCAGAATGGAAATGGAACCCACCTGAATTTCCGGAGAGATGCACGTCGCCTCCTTCAAAAGGAGCAGAAGTCTCCGCTGATGCCTGAGGTTCGATCTCTGAAAAGTTCGAATATTATTCCACATCCCAGATATGCGATTTCGGGGTCTCTATTGCCGGACTTCTTGACCAATGACCGAATACAGGGCTCCCCGTTTCGCCTTGCCCCGCGGAACCGCATCTCGTCCGGGGGATTCGAACTAGCGACCTCCCGCACGAGGATACGTCGTTTCACCGAGTGGAGGTTGCCGTTCCACGGAGTGAATTGCTGATCTGCATATGATTTGTAGACCGCCCTGCGCACTCGGCTACCCGACGGCCGGAATAAACTACCTGGATACGTCCTAGCGTTTTGGATGATGTTGCTTGACGCGAACCGAGCAGTCGTGTGCGCTATTCGGGAACTCGGGGACGACCTCAAAATTGACGGCTCAAAATTCCTCGCGGAAATATTTCTTGACGGGAGGAATTTTCTGAAGATTCCTTCCGCGGAAGCTTCGGTCACGAGATTACTCCTCGTCGGACTGCCGTGGAATCACCGTTGAAAAACTTATCCAACAACTAAGGACTTACATCATTGATGACGAATCATGATCATGCCCTTTGCCTATCTCAATTTCGTGGTGAGACCGAAACCCATGCTTACCCTGTCCTCGATGCCGAGAGGAATACGAATTGCGTCCTTCAGAAGTTTCAGAAGCGGTCTCCGTTTCCGTCGATGCCGGAGATTCGACCTCTGGGAAGTTCGCATTGTACTATCAATTTCAATTATCAGAGCTTGGAAGTTCAGGCATTTATAACCTCCATCACTTCTTCTTTTTTTTTTGCGCACATAGATTGATGGAACGATAGATTAATGATCATTGAATTTTCGGTTTCTCTCGGTCCCCGAACAGAATCGATCGTTGCACCCCTCAATTTCACCATCTAATAATGAATTGATTGAGCGTGATTAATGATGAATGCCTGAACTTCCATCATGATAAATGAGATGAAGGTTTCATCCATTCAAAACTCTTGGCTTGCGCGTTCCTGACTTGCTGACCGGTGAGCGTCAACTGAAACCCCGGTCCCGAGCTTGCGGCTCGGAGCAAGGACAAGGATCGCGGAATGTTACCTACCGGAAACATTTCGGGTAGACTCAAACACCCGAGCGCGAAAATCTTGATCTTCCTTATCACTCTCGGATTCGATTCCCGCTCCGCTGGCGCGATGCTTCGGGAACTCTCTTTCAATACCGTTTCCGAACCCCCAATCTTCATCGCGGAGACCTCCATCGTCCATTTCGCGGCTGGAATAGGAATGAGTTTAGGAATCAGATTGCTCGTTCCTCGTTCTTAACCCGAGACTTTGAAATTCGGATTCCGGATGAAAGGGAGTCGACCGACCCTGGGACCAGTGACTCACCCACCACGGGGCTGGTGGAGCTCCAGCATCTACAAACTTTTCTGTTCTTGATTCTTGCTGGAGTACCAAGCGCGGATGACGACTCTACATTCTCAGCCCCGTGGAAAATCGGATCTGGCCCCTACCTAGAAGCAGTCTCCGATACGCCCCTGTCCTAAATTGCTTTGCGCGATCCCTTGCAAGTTGCAAGTATTAGGCTGTCGGGCAAAACCCGACAGGATTGTGGAGCACCCTTGGATGGGATCGCAG
>NW_003803733.1:0-1118 GCF_000255335.2 Galendromus occidentalis
CCGAGAATCGGACCTCGAGAGATAAGTTCTGATGATCACCGAGTAATTCGAGTTCTGCTCTTTGAGGGGTTTGAGCTGGGCCTCGGAGAACGGTAGCTCGGAGATCAAAACATCGGACGAGAGCTGCATCCAGGAAAATTTTCGGGATTTCATACTCCGAGACCTCGGGCCGTCATTTTGAACGTGGCTCTTCGTCTTAAACCGATCGAGTATTCTCCATCAGAAGTGACGTCATCAATTCGAGTAATCCGAAGTCTCAGAGCGAGACACCGGCTCGCCCCGTGTCAACGTGGCTCGTTCCTGGAGTTCATTTCCAAGATTCTTCAACAACAATGTAGAGAAGACCAATCAGGTGTCCGATCGTTCCCGAGATCAGAGTCATGGGTTCCGAGGAACGCGCGACACCGGCGTATCACGTCTCGAAAACCCGACGCATCGACCGTGAGAGTTCTTAATTGTGATCGAATGAAGCATCAGTCGCACAGCCCGAAGGGTTTCGAGAGTTGCGACCTCGAACACCGACAGCGACGATCCCCTCTCAGCTCGATCGGCTCAAGTCCGCGAGGCTGGTGCTTGACGTGATTCCGTGCTGAAGCGCCCGTGCCGCCTGATTGAGGAACCTCGAAAAAAAAAGAGAGTTGTCCAACGGAGCGCAACAGAGTCTCGAACCTCGGACAATCTCGAGGTTACGGAGTTCTTGTCTCATGGAGGCGCTGCGTGTCTCTGTGCCGAAGCAGTGGCGTTTACAGGGCGGAGGGGCGATCGAGCGCCCCCCCCCGTAATGCTTCGATCTTCCTATAACTCCCATGTTAAAGGAGGGCCGGAGCTCGAACCACCCCCCTCCCCCTCAAAATACATTGACCGCCCCTCCCGAAAAAAATCCTGGATACGCCACTTTGCCGAAGCATATGAGCGAAAAAGTTTGGTGTTGTAGGAGATTTGCGGAACCATTTGGATCCCAATCGAGTGGTTATTGAAGTCCACCACGAGTATCGAGAGTATGAATCCCACCCGTTGTTCGAATACCCAGTCTTAACTGATGCATTCTCGCAAATCGATTCCACGGCGCCAATGGATAGATTAGCTCTCATTCTGAAGCCGTTCCGGGGTCCGACCTG
>NW_003803734.1:0-60561 GCF_000255335.2 Galendromus occidentalis
TGACCGAGTGCCACGCTTCCTCGTGGAGGATATAAGGATTAAAGAACATCGCGACTATGCGTATGGAAGGTACATTAGATTCCATGACCATGTCCGCCTAGGAGAAACGCTGCTACATGATCTGCTCTCTCGATGAGATCTCATATTGCCGATCCCAAGGAACAATCATTGCATGTCCGATGGAGGATTTTTCGAGTATCGCGAGGCCGCGCATCCGCATCTAGACGATGATGGGGATGAATTAGTTGAAGACGAATAAAATGAGGTTCTTAATGGAATGTCGAAACCTTAGAATGATCATGATTCGGCATTGTAAGGATGGCTTCCCTTATCCTCCTTTTCGAGACCATCACTGGGCGGCGGCACTCGAAAAAGAGAGCTCTTCATTCTGGAATGATTTGTCCCAACGCGATAGACACACGTTCATTCATTCACAATGCTGCGAAAGGACGACAGCACCGTCTAAAAAAGTTTATCGTTGGGTGAACCACTCCCTCCCAAATCGTCCGCTAAGCCGAACGGCCCGCCGTGGCTAGATTCTCGAAGCACCACGTTGCGTCCTGCCTGACAGGTGATTTCCTGAGGACCACTTCGGTTGAACTGAACTACGACTTCTCGCCCTTGTTTGCTACGGGAATCTGCTTCTTATCGCTTGTCTGAACACTGTTCGTTTTCTTATGTCGGGATTATGGCTGACGATGTATTAGGCGCAACTCGTTCTTTTTTCTTCACGGAGTCCGGCATCCTTAGCTTGCTAGTCAGAAGGTTCTCCGCCGGTGTCCTTCCACGACCATCGACATCGACCAATGAGGGGAGGAAACGCACGAATGTAGTAGCCAAGGCTAGAATGAACGACGAGAGTCCATTCTCATAAGAGGAGATATGAAATGAAGAACGCGCGCACATCGTTTTTCGCTGTCATTGTACAACCTCAACCGGAGGTGTTAGTTGTCTTCAACATCATCGCAGGGTGGAGGGAGAATCGAGGAAAGTTTCAACGATTAATTTAGCAAAAACTGAGGCGATCCTGAAGAAATAGATCCATCTCTAGCGGAGGAGAGATTCTCCGCAAAATATATGTTTAAAATCAGAAACAGGGAATTTCTGGGTCCATCAATGGACATAGCGTTTCCAGAACAGTTGATTAGGACTAATCAAGGTATGCTGAGGGTTTCTTGCCCTCAGTTTTTTCAGCCTCCGAGTCTTCGTTCCGACGTTCTGCGAGAACGAGCCTACTTCTTGGCCTGTATTTTATGAAATAATCAAGATAAGGGGGAAATTGATTAGCATGAACGGTGCCTCATTCCCAGCCGGACATATTCAGCCATCACCATTTTCATTGTCAAACGCTCTGTTTCAGAGAAATAAGCTCGACAAGTTTGTTACACGGGTGACTCGCATGGAAAAAGTGCGTAAGCCTCCAGCAGACGGCTTCAGCACATACGCATGCTATTTCCGAGATTCGAATTTTTTCGAGCTTTGGCCCCCCAATACTCCCCATTGAAGTTGGTGCCCGTTACCGGGGGCTATAGCGTAGTTCTACGCTAAAATGTGTCCCGTGAATAATAAATAATTGATCAAATACCTCTGATCATGTAGAGCGATGCGCCGCCTATACACCGGAGTCCTCGGGAGGTACGGCGTAGCGGACCATGGATCAGAGGCTCTCCGGGCTGGAGGGTACAGCTGCGCAGGGCGCGTCATCTTCTTGATCCCTGGTTACCCTCCGGTACTCACAGCTGGATCTCAGAGAAGGGGAGGGGGATTTTCCGGAATCGTCGTCATTGATCCGAGAAGCGATGGTATCGCGATTCAATGAAAGGCTATACACGTTTTCTCCCCACCTCCGAATGTCGGTGTAGAATGAACGAAGAATAAATAATCTATCCAGCGGCGTTCACACGGTTTTTTTCCAAAGTTCTTCTCTACAATTCTCTCCTTGATTCTACTCACGGAAACCTCGACGCAAACCCTTACAAGAGCCCCAGAAAAACCTTCACGGAAATTCTAAAGCGAAAAACTACCGGGGAAACATTGCGGCGAGAAACACCAGATGCATTCGGTATGTGTTTTTTGTTCGGTGAAGCAGCTCGCAAGGGGTGACCCTATATTTCTCAGACGGAACTGCGAGAGCGGAAGGGGGGAGGGGACTGAGGTGAAGGTCGAATGAAGAGGTGAGAGCCATAGGAAAAAATGCGTTCACGCACCACCAAGACAAGTGGAAAGTCTAGCTGGAGTGAGGGGCTCATGTAAAGAATACCAACTAAAAAAAAACATAAGGCTTTTCACCTGTAGGGAGAAAGCGGATGGTGTTGGATCTGAAGAGTGTGGGCTCATACGTTGAAGAGAAGACATGAGGGGGGAAGGCATTCCATAGAAGGGATGTGCGGGAGGAAAAGGTGGAGGTGAAATGAGTAGGTAGTCCAATAGGAAAAAATTTGGACAGTATTGGGGTGTTGCTTAGCACTCTTTCTGGTCACACGAGCGGGTACCGGAAGAGAGGGAGAACGACGGAAGAGCATTTTCCATGCGTTTTGTAATACGATGGGAGTAATTCGCGAGCCCGCGCTGAGAACTATATTCTCACCGTGGCGAGGGAATATCAGCGAGAACCTTACAAATACAGCATTTTATTTGTCCTGGGGAGGGAGGCTTTAAATGTCTCAGCTCTCTCCTTTAGAACTTTGCTCATTTCCGCTGCGAATTGTCGGGAGTAGCCTTCCATCCGCATACATACTTTCGTCTCGAGATCCGGACATTGAGGGATATCATCAAAGAAATGTTGCGCGCTTTCCTTTTGCTCTCGATTTTTCATCCAAGCCATTTTACCACAGTCGAGTGGATTGTCTGGAAAAAATGGGTGCTTCCAGATGAAATGCTCCCAATTTGCACGTCAAGCGAGGTGCATTCGAAACCTGTCTGTCCCTCGTTTTCCATCCTTGTCATCGTTCATCCCCCCTTACCGGCGAGCCAGAAGGCCGGCCTAGTATTTCTCTGTGTGTGATCTTCCGGTATACTCTCAATATGGTTGCTCACAAGGCCTAAACAATTCAAGCGCGGCGTCCTGGTCCAGATGTCAGGGTTGATGGTCTTGATGCCGCAATCCCTGTTGGTAAGTAATCAGTAATCATATCCATCTTGATAGACTTGTTGATCCCCATCTGATCATTCGCTTGCGCCAGCTCCGGATTTCAACTATTCACAGACTTTCCTTCCTTGACTCACGTAATGTAGACTTCTTCGAGCGATTCTGCTGAAAGATTCAAATCCGTTGTCTTCAGATCGGTGCTGTGAAAACTCGCTCGCCGCAGGTTTTTCAGATCTCGCAGATTCGGCTCCGCTGTAATAGAATTCCTGACGATGATCGACTCAATTGGTTCAGCAGATTCACACCTACGCACTTTCGACACAATCCTCAAGAAAGCACTGCTCGAAAGCGGAGCCGGCCCAATTCTTTTCCGAGGAAGAGAGAGACGCTATGTATTTATATCCAGGAAAACTGTGAGGCCACGTCAATTCAGTAGACCGGAAGAGAGCCTTACCGCCGAAGGTACTTTCAGCAACGGAAAGATAATAGAGTCCCCTCAAGTTCTCGAGTCCGGTGATATTCTCCTGCAGGTACAATTCGAGACCAAGATCGCGAGCGCTATTCCGGGAAGAACGAAAGATGCTTACTTCAAGGGACAAGCTACGATGGAGTCACATTTCAGAGAACGTAGGTCTCGAATCTGAGATCTCGGTCAGGTACCCAAGTAATGAAAGGGTGGGGCATGGATACAGTCAATCCTTCAAACCCACATGAAAATGAATGCGTCAGGCTGACGTCGAGGGTAAACGATAGCGGAAGTAACTGAGATGCCATAAGGAGATTCGAACATTCGAGCATACGTATTTTAGATTGAGCAGGGGCCGGAGCGCAAGCCCTCGACATGTGTTTCACGGCATTCCCCGCAGATCCCGAGCTGCATGCATCGATTTCAGCCCATCGAGAGCGGCTCGGAGCGCCTCCAGATTACCAAAGCGATGCCTCCGGAGCTCGGTCTCCAGCACATCTCTCACTTCAGAATAAATAGGATTCGAATTCGGGGTTAGTGGAGGCCACGCATGTTTGTCGACCAAAGCCGGTTTGATTATCGCAATCATTTGCTTGCGCTCAGCCTTGTTAGGAGAACCAATCTCTGCTGGGACGGTTGGTGTTTGCCCAAAGGACGCAGCACGATTTCAAGATCTTCGATTTCTTATACGATTTCTTTCTCGATGTTCTGAAGGGCTCCGGGGGACCCAATGAAGTTCTTCCGAGGGCAGTGGATGCCGGATTTTCCATGGTGGATAGATCCAACATGATATTCTCTATACAGAGTTGCGTGAGCTCGAGGTGTCAGTATTCATGCCCCTTCCATTGTATGGATGTAAGGTGATGAAAATGATGAAAATGGTGGTCAGCGCAGTGTGGCAGGATTGGATACTCAATTGGAGAACGGAGCTCGAAGCCGAGTTCTCGACGGCTGAGGTCCACGAGGCTGCCACCAGACTCCCTCGGGGCAAGGCATGTGGAATGGACGAGATCTACAATGAGTTCATCAGCAGGGCGATAGAGCTCATCCCCCTCTGGAATGGCCTGTTCAACGAATGTCTCAGAAGAGGAGTGATCCCGGAAAACTGGCGGAACGCCCTCCTGGTCCTCATCCCAAAGGGCAAGGGGTGCCCTACCGACCCTAAATCCTGGCTCGGAATAGCCAAGAAGTCATGCGTCTACAAACTTCTGTCAACTCTCTGGACTCGCCGTCTCACGCCGTTCCTCGAGGCCTGTGGCGCGATTCCCGCCGACGAGCACGGTTTCAGAGCAGAGAGATCCACGCTGACGGGCTGTAAGATCCTCAAGGATAAGATCGAGAAGAGACTTGAATGCCCGCGGCGATCGCTCTACGCGCTGTTCGTGGATTTCAGGAGCGCCTTCGATACAGGCTCGAGATCGACTGTGATCGAAAAACTAGCCATGAGCGGCGTCCCGACGAAGATCCTCAACCTCATCAGCGCAATACTGCAGAAGAACCTGCTCCTGATCGATGACGGAGTGGCTGTAAGAGAACCGATCGAACAGACGATCGGTTTCGCAAAGACCACAACCTTTCACCCCACTATTCTCCGTCCTGATCAACGATCTGCCATCGTCAATCTCCACGAGGCATCCGCTCGTCGAGACTTTGATGTACGCTGACGATGTCTGCGCGTTCAGCCCCAGTCGCTTCCACCTCTCTCGAGCTCTCGAAACGCTGAATGAACACGCGAAGCGCCTGGGCCTGTCAATAAACGAGGCGAAAACCGACGCCATGAAATTCCGGCGTGGAGGCAGGCTTTCCACCGACGATAAGATTCAACTCAATGGAACGCCAATCAAGTTCGTCAACAACTTCACGTGTCTTGGGATTGTATTCACGTCTAGTGGGTCGTCCTTCTCTCGACACATCGAGGAGAGATACAGGAAGACGCTCGTCGCCGCAGCCACTGTCCCAAACCCATACCGTCTCTCGGTAGGAACCGCGTCGAAACTTTTCGCGCTCAAGCTAGCCCCGTGCGCTGCGTACGGAGTCGAGCTAGTGTGGGAGCACCTGAGCGTGCGAGACCTCGCGATGCTAGACAGAGCTAAGTCCACATTCCTAAAACGAGTTCTCGGAGTTCACCCGAACACGCGAAACCGCCTGGTCTACCTTCTGATCGGCGCGAAGCGATTCGTCGAAGAGATCCGCCAAAAGTTCAACCTCGAGGAGACAGCCGCGTACAGGAATTTCATGGACAAGGAGAGGGAGGAAGTCGATAATGTGAACCCAGCCATGACCAATGCCGCCTGGAAGAGACCCGACCGGACGAACAGACACGTGGTGGTGAAGTTCTCAACCCATGGCTACCACCATGTGGTTTGCCAAATGGACCTGTACCACGACCCTTCGGAGACTTGCTTCTGTAAATATCGCGAAGCACCTTGTGATCTGTACCATGCCCAATCTTGTACATATCCCCAGTCCCTTAACCACCTAGAGAAGCTCAAGAAGACTCTCCTGTGATGCGACCCCACTGTACAATTATGTACCTCTTACTTAGGTGAAATATTACACAAACTGTGTGAACAAAAGATCATTGGAAAATGATGAGGAGGAGTAGACTTTACCAGTAATGGCACCGCGTCAGCTGGCGGGACGCTGCGCGCAGAATAGGAGAAATTCCAGATGCTAATAACCTGGTATACATATTTCAAACCAGGGGATCAACTAAACACCTAAGCTTTCCATCAAGCTTCAGCTCCAGATACCAAAGCATTGAGCTTCACAATTTTGAAAGGAATGCTGAGCTCACCTCATCGATTGTGTGAAGGACGGGAAGTCGACTTTGGCGTTCTCGAACTTCCAGAAAGGAATCGGGCAGTCAGGAAGTTCACCGTCGTAGATTACGTGGCTGAGTGTGATATATCTCAATCTGAGTTTGCACAGACTTGAGAAAGGATCCTTGCTGCCCAATCGCGTTCCTTTTCCGACCTTTGATATAAATGACGTATTGTAAAATACAATATATTCCGATATTGACTTACGGTGTGATATCATTTGACGACTGTCTTGTATCATGCCCCTCCAACGGGTGTTCGTGGGTCGACATCAAGGTGCCGTACAAGGGAAGGATGCTCCGCTCGGCGTACCGCTCGAGCGCGACTGATATAATCGAAATACTGATTTACTCGGCTAGTGAGAGAGGATAATCGCTGGAAGACGATGGAGTAATGCTCCGCAGCATCCTTGAACCTATTGTTCACTGGATTGAGGTGAATGCAAATCTCGAGATATGTTCAACGAAAGATCCGCACATCAAGCATCCCACGGAACGAATTGATTTCGTCTTGCCAGACCTTTCTGTGCAGTACAAACGGATGTGGATAGCCCGACTCTAGAATCGTCGATCAACTTTCTAAGGATCAACTCACTATCTTCTTAGGGAACAGGCCTCTTCTGGGTTCGTCCTCCATTCGGATGGTTGCGTTGCCCTTTAATTCGAACATCTGCAAGAAGGATGGAGTAAGAACAGCAATCGACTCATTCCCTCCGTCAAACTATCTGGCACTCCGGGCGACTCATTTAACATTGATCAGATTTCTGGATCCGAGCCTCGGGTGCCTTCCGTTGGAAACAATCGATGGGAATAACAACATGATTCAGAGTCGTCGTGGGAGTTCTTACTGATATTAAGGAGCCGCCGGCAATCTCCGCAAAGCGGCGTGAGTTTTCCAGGCTCCACATACGGGCATCACACGTGTAAGTGCAACCCTGCCAACCTTTACCGCCGGTGCATCCCAGAGTTTGCAGAGTGTCCTTGTCGGGGCAATACACATTCGCCTCAATCATTGCGGCAAGCACAGCCCAGATGAGCACAGAACGAAGCCTGGAAGGTCCATTGAAAATCATTTATTCTGAATACCAGCCGTCAACTTCTTCGGTCTTCGGTTCAAGCGGAACGCGAGAGCAACGAGAAACAGGATTCCGTTTCATTCTTCACTTGCGAAGACCCGTGGGTCGCGCCAGTGAGTGATGCCACTATTGGAGTCTGATTCCGGAGTCTCGAGCGAAGGTTCCCCCGCATGAATTCTGGAACTTCAGCACGTCGTGGCGTCGAAAAAAGATGGAGCATCCGACACGAGGTCGGAACGCGCAACAAATAAATAAGACATAAGAAAACTCACATGATTTCGGAGTTGTCAATCGACGAGACCGAGATATCCAGAGCACGAGTATAGAACTGAATTCGAAGTCTGTTCGTCCGAATCCCTGTATGCTGCTTTTATGTATGAGAACAAATCGTTCAAGCTTACTCGGTGTACTTTTCTTCTCTCATCAACAGACGCCACTCTTTCGGATCAGAGTTTCGCTCCGCGGTCTACCCTGCCTGGAGCGAACGATTTGTCGCTTCAACGTCAAAAGTCACTCGAAATCAAATTCATGCGGCTTTCTACTCGTGTTCGGCTCGATGACCGACCGAGACTCTCATTCAAGTACTCGTCTCAACAATCAAGCCCTTCACCCCAACCGAACGGCAGGATGAAAATCTCAATAGCCCCGAACCCATCAAGGCCGGTTTTTGAAGACAAGCACCGAGTGAAAAACTGCTCTATCAGAATCGTTCCGGTCGAGCACCTCTACATCATTGGGGTAAAAAGGTCGCCCCGAAAAAATCATCCGGAAACATCTCAAGTTCATCGCGCTCAACTCGCTGTGCGAGGAGCAGCACAAGCGGGGGTTCGAGGGTTGGGCTTCGGTCCAGAAACCCTCCGCGGAATCGACACATGCTACCGTTCAGCGCGAAGATCGGTGAAGGCCAGAAGGAGCTACACACAAAAACATTTTCTCGGGATTTTTCCTGATATGGATGGAACAGGTCCCCGGATGAGCTGCTAGAATCTTCCGAAGCCTGAAATCCGAACATCCGACGGTGCTGCTCTAACAGGGAAGAAGTCGAGTCGTCCTCGGGGCAAGTCTTGGTGAACGCAACTATTTTCCGCTATAAAGATCGGCTTGAGCACAATGACGAGTCTTTCCCACCCGTGGTAGGGCGAGAGCCACTGCGGGCCGTCTCCAGAGACGAGCTCATCGGTGGCTTCACGCTGAAATCCGCCTCCTAATATCACGCGGACAGTCTCCGAAGGGAAGGATCCGGCCCGAATCACAGGCGGAGATTACCTGTACGATAAGCCGGACAAGGAGCAGCTTCCTTCCTGACGCATTCGACACGCTTGAGAAAGATCCAGTTCCTAGGGATTCCCTTGCTCCGAGACATTTTGTTTCTCAAGAGGTATGAACAGCGGGAAAAAAGTTCTCTCTCGCTTTTGGAGCTACACAGGCGTGAACATTAGGACGAGTCGGTTGAATATCCAGATGCAGCTCGTGGGCTGTAACGATGACGGAGGGTTCGCCATGACGCAGAGGGAGGGGAACACCAGGAAAAGCGATCACGAAGCCCACCGTGTTACTACTCGATTCGAGGAACATTTTGGAGTCTCTTCGCTATCGAACGGTGAAGAGACTTGGGGATCGGGTTTCACGCAACGGATGCTCTCTCGCTATCTCGCCCCTGTCGTACTCTCTCTTGTTAGAAACTGTCGCCTGCAGACCCTGAGCCTGCGTGAACATCGGCAGGCGTCTCCCTCCGTTTCCCCCTTGATCGCCTCGGGATCCACGAGCGAAGCAAATAACAAGATGTTCGATGCAGAGAGTCGGTGGACTCGAAGCTTCGAACAACATGAGGAATGAAAAGTGGTACAGTGGATCCGGATTCCAAGCTATTCATTTGGCGCTCGAGTCATAGAGAATACCTTGCGCTAGAGACACAGGATACCGTGATTCCTCAAATCAAAGGGCTCCATGGCAGAACCAGGGGGCATGGAAGGTGATTTCTGGAGGCTCTGAGCAATTGTGGGCCATGCTCCTATTGAGGGGCATCCATGCCTCGGATGAAAAAGAACAGATAGAGGACATGACTCGTAGTGTACATACAACACATGATTAGATACATAGATCGTGATCGATCAAAACGTAATCTCACTCCATAGTCCACCACCCACCCTAAGACTAGCGTTCTCTCCGCCGTAGCTCGACGGAGCTCGAAAAAAGTCCGTTGTTCCATAATCTGATAGAAATTTGGAGGATATGCCCCGATCGGAAAGCATGTTCGACTTTCTGATCGGAGGGCCTCCCTCGCGAGGGTTGAGAAATTTTTGGAAAGAACCTTCAATTAGAGAAAACGCGGTATAACGAAATGTGAATTGAATGTACGAGAGTTGACTGTGAATGCCGAGCTCTCACCCGACCCTCTCGAAGTGCTGGAATGTCGGTTCGCGATGAGTGCCAGCAGGGATCGTTCAGATCATCACCGCTGAGAGAATAATTTCGGGGGATGAGGGGGCTCGAGTCTGAAGATAGTAACGGATTCCGGAATGTGCGGTGAGGGACCCTCTAATCCATGATCGACCATGGGAGCGAGGTGATTCTTGTATAAAACAGCCCCACTGGCACAGATGCGGCATGAAAGCACCTGGAGTCGAGAGATCTCCACGACTCCGTCTTATTCCAACAACTGAACCTCGAGGCTTCGGTACCGAAACTAGTCGACATGTCGCAGAACAGCCGAGACCTGGAGAAGGGCTTGAAAGATGACGCCGAGAATTTTTCGGGAGCTTGGAGTGCGAGCCCGGTCCTGATGACAGTGTTTCTGGTGTTCGTGGTGATCTCAATGCTCGCTGCCGTCGGCTTCGTGTTCACGATGACCTAGAACCACACCGAGAGGTTTACTCGGGAAATCGCACCGCGGGAAGCCTCTCCTCTTAGGGTACGCCGACCTGAAGATCAGCGATTCCGTCTTCAGACATCCGGCGACTGCTTCCGCTAGCGAAATAGGAACCGCTGCTTCATACTCGTTATACACAAGAAGCTCGCTCTCGAATTCGGACTGGCCCTCAACAGTGTTGAACATCTTTCCGTGGCGTCAGAGGATCGGTAAATTTGAATAAACAGATTATTATCTTTGTTCGTCGATCATATATGGAGCTTTCACTCAGTAGTTTGGGTCTGGGGCGATCTCTATCCTCTTCCCTGGCTTGGGAGGGAAAACAATCGGAAATCAATCATTAGGAGATTAGGAGCAATGGTTGTTGCAAGGGGGTGGGGAGGCTGATACTCATTCCAGCCAGCCTTTAGCTCCCCTCCCCCGAGTTTCTCGCTTTGGAAAACCGAGATTTCCGCGCTTCCAAGACCCCTGGGGGGTAAACCGTGCGCAGGGTCCCCACTAATACAGTGCAACCCGCTCCATAGGGACACGTCGGTGTCGATCCCTTTTGGTCAGAATATGAGGTTGGATCGATACCGCGGGCCGGGGGAAATGGATCGGAAATACCGTTTTCTCAACTCGAATCGCGGTCTCGACAGCTGATGAACGCTCCGACGATGGAAGCATTGGCGCCATGTGACAAGAAGAGCATCGATTAAAGTTTATGAGAGGAGCTTTTATTCCTATTTATTATGTCAGTCCCCTTACTCCAGTCATTTACATTTAGTCATTTGCGATTGCTTGATTCTGTATGAAATCGGCGCAGAGGCTCAGAGATAAATGCGGGCAAGGAAACTCGTGATCCTGATTGAAGAATCGCCGAAGAGTGTTGATGCATTCAGCAGCCTCGCGAACGCTGACGGAACAATATATTTGGCGCAATACAGTGACGCCAAAGCCTTTTTTAGGTGGACAAAATCAAAGATACGAGGATCGACTCCGGAACAGGCGGGAAAGACGCGCGGGGGGTCGGCGTTCAGGGAGCCAGAGGCATAAGCGTCAGCTGAGCGCTCACTGATTAATGCGCGGCTATCGAAGTCATCTCCCAATCAGTGGTATCATACGGAATTTCTTTTCCTATCTGCTACTTTCGCGAAATGTGTGGCTCTGACCGACTCCGATTAGCGGTATCAATGCTTTGACTTCAAGTTCCGTCCGAGTTCCAAGTTTCTAGGCGATTCAGACTCATTCGCTACTCTCTCATGTCCCCGAATCGGAAAATCTTTATATGTATCGAAATCATCAAAAGTGGATATTGACGAGGGCGGGAAAGCTTGTATTCCACATTATTTCACCCCGAATCTCTCGGCCCGGGAAGTCTCAGGTCTGCTTATATTTAATAAAAAAAATTGAGACCCGGTTCTACCCGGTTCCCGAATACCGAATATTCCATTCTTTGTTCAAAATGCGGGAATCCGAGGCAATCTGCGGAAATCCCAGCATATCGATCGATTAATTTCTTTTTTAGTGCGGAATGTTTCCCCCGAGATTCTGAAAGGTCATCCTGGGCTCATCAGCCGCTCCCTCTGATGCTCCGAGCGCAGATCTATACATCTTACGCCAGTCGGGATGCTCACGGAAGAGTCCTGAGATCGACGACGTTTTCGACTTCATAATACCCGGAAGAACTCGCGAGAAAACTCGGATTACGATCTCTTCTCTATGTTGATGATTTCGTCGGATCCGTAGGTCGCTAACCTCCGAAACGTGAATCAAAGAGCATCGACCCACAAGTTTCATCCTTGCTCAAATGCAGCTTCGTCACTGAGGAAGATACACCAATGGAAGTTGAGAATCCCTCAGGTTCAGAGGGTCCTGAGATCCCGATGGATTGCGACGACCCCGGAGATCCGAATTCACCGCTTCCATCCGGAACTTCCGGGGAAAGTTCCAGTGATAGCGACCTCTAATATCAAGAAAAGTGCTCGCGAGAATACCATCGTTCATCCATCAGTGTCAGTGTCTTGAATACCCCGATTCCATTCAGCGAATAGGCTATTAAACTTTTTCTCAAGCTTCTCCTTCTCTTCTGAGTCATTTATGATCGGAAAATCTCATATAATAATTTTGTCCACCTAAAAGTGGCTTTGGCGCCACTGTGCGTCCCTTCATCATCTGACACACTGTCTCGTTCAATTTCGGCAGTCGCTCTCATTTCCTCAACAATCTCATCCTCAAGAGGCCGAGACCGCACAAGATTGGATCTCTTCGTCGATGCGGACAAGGTCCTTCCGCTCATCGGTTCTGCCTCAAATCGAATACGGTGATGACATGACCTCTCCGAGCGTTCGGGGAGCTCCTATGGAGACATTACGCCATTCACCGATGGCATACCTCGAACGCATGGAATCTTCTGAGACCGACCGATCAATTTGGGGCATTTCGTGAGGAATAATCAAGAGATAGAAAACACGGTCTGGATCAGGACTGGTCCGACTAAGCGGGCTCATGGTCCGACTAAGCGGCTCGAGTTCGGCTTGAAAAATCCACTAATCAATTGACTAATTCCTCGTACTATTCTCTCGAACTTCCAGAATGCCGGACCGCGATGAACGCGAAACGGAATGAATGAGAGCATGCATCGTTCTACACCGCTTAGTGAATGATTCGGGAGGATCAGGGGGCACGCGTCTGAAGATAGCGAGGCATTCCGCAGGGTTGGGTGAGGGACTTACAATCTCCAATCGAACATGAGAGCGGGGTGATTCTTGTATAAAATAGCCCCACTGGCACAGATACGGCATGAAAGCACTTCGAAGTCGACAAAGCGCAAATTCATCCTCTCGACTCCTCCTTATCCCAATAACTAAACGTCGAGGCTGTGATACCGGAAAAAGTCAAGATGCCGCACAACAGCAGAGATTTGGAGCAGGGCTTGAAGGTTGACCTCGGAACCTCATCGGGAACTTGGATCACGAGCCCGGTCTTAATCACAGTGTTTCTTGTGTTCTTGGTGATCTCAGTGCTGGCTGCCGTGGGATTCATGTTCAAGATGACCTAGAACCAGATCAAGAGGCTGGCTTGAGGTCTGGCTCCGCGTGAAGCCCCTCCTATTTTTGTCCGCCGCCCTCAAGATCGGCGTCCACGGGCCCTTCGCAGCGGTGAACATCTCCGCTGTACGTTGGGGAATCAGAAAATTCCAATAAACAGACTATTTTTGTCCCCCAATCACTCATGGCCCTTTCACTTTGTTGTTTGGATATGGGGCGATCTCTATCCTCTTATCCAGCTTCATCCGCCTGACTTGAGGGTCAGTCCTTCCTCGCCTCTCCTGACATCTCCTTCGAACATGGGAAACTCGGTCCCGATGTCGACGCTGGGCCTCCCGAGAGCTCAATCAGAAGATCGTCCGCCTTTCGAGGCTAGCAAGGCATTACATGAGAACGAATATGGAATTAATGCTCAGAAAAAATCGAGTCTAGCATGAAGGCATCATTCACATGCATCTTCGGCGATGCGCGAGTCCTTCTCACAATCGGCTCGATTGTTGCGCGCCCTCGTTACTCTAAAGCGGGGCAGGTCGGAGTACGGACCGTGGTCCGCATGTGGCCCGCGGGATAGTCCCCGTGCGGTCCGCGAGCGGCTTCGGAAGCATTTCTCGCGACTGAATCTCGTTTCCTTTGCCCTTCGATCGAAGGGATCTGCCCAACGCTCGGAAAATCGAGCGTGGGATTCGCTCGAGAGATGTTCATATGAGATTTGACATCCCTACGATGACTCAAAATGGAGACTAATTCGATGCGGAGCGCCGGTGAACTTGAAGCTTCGAATATCCAGCGAGGAATGAAAAGTGATACAGTGGATCCGGATTCCAAGCTATTCATTTGGCGCTCAAGTCATAGAGAATACCTTGCGCTGGAGACACAGGATACCGTGATTCCTCAAATCAAAGGGCATGCTCCAAATAGAGGGTTCTTTTTGGAGCCTCTGAACAATTGTGGGCCATGCTCCGATTGAAGGGCATCCTACCCCCCGGATGAAAAAGAGCAGATAGAGGACATGACTCGTAGTGTACATATAACACATGATTAGGTTCATAGATTGTGATCGATCAAAATGAAATCTCACTCCATAGTCCACCACCCGACATAAGACTAGCGTTTTCTCCGCCATTGCTCGACGGAGCTCGAAAAAAGTCCGTTGTTCCATAATCTGATAGAAGTTTGGAGGACATGCTCCGATCGGGAAGCATGTTCTACTTTCTGGTCGGAGGGCATCCCTCGCGAGGGTTGAGAAATTTTGAGAAAGAACCTTCAATTAGAGAAAACGCGGTATAACGAAATGTGAATTGAATGTGCGAGAGTTGACTGTGAATGCCGAGCTCTCACCCGACCCTCTCGAAGTGCTGGAATGTCGGTTCGCGGTGAATGCCAGCAGGGATCGCGCAGATCATCACCGCTGAGAGAATGATTTCGGGGGATGAGGGGGCTCGAGTCTGAAGATAGTGACGGATTCCGGAATGTTGGGTGAGGGACCCTCTAATCTGTGATCGACCATGGGAGCGAGGTGATTCTTGTATAAAACAGCCCCACTGGCAGAGATGCGGCATGAAAGCACCTGGAGTCGAGAGATCTCCACGACTCCGTCTTATTCCAACAACTGAACCTCGAGGCTTCGGTACCGAAACTAGTCGACATGTCGCAGAACAGCAGGGACCTGGAGAAGGGCTTGAAAGATGACGCCGAGAATTTTTCTGGGGCCTGGAGTGCGAGCCCGGTCCTGATGACAGTGTTTTTGGTGTTCGTGGTGATCTCAATGCTTGCTGCCGTCGGCTTCGTGTTCAAGATGACCTAAAACCACACCGAAAGGTCTACCCGGGAAATCGCACCGCGGGAAGCCTCTCCTCTTAGAGTACGCCGACCTGAAGATCAGGGATTCCGTCTTCAGACATCCGGCGACTGCTTTCGCTAGCGAAGTGGGAACCCGCTGCTTCATATGGAGGTGCTCGTGATACACAAGAAGCTCGCTCTCAAGCTCGGACGGGCCCTCAACAGTGTTGAACATCTTTCCGTGGCGTATGAGGAACGAAAAATTTGAATAAACAGATTATTATCGTTGTTCGTCGATCATACATCGAGCTTTCACTCAGTAGTTTGCGTCTGGGGTGATCTCTTTCCTCTTCCCCGGCTTGGGAGGGAGAACGATCGAAAATCAATCACTAGGAGCAGTGGTAGTTGGAAGGGGGTGGAGAGCAGAGTGGGGCACATTCGTGTTCGTGAATACGAGTACAAATATTTACGATAATTTTATGTTTTCGTGAATACACCCGTATTCATACGAATGGGACTTCCACTGTATAATGAGGCTACGAAGACGAGCTGAGAGGCTAATTGAGGGTTTCTGGGCACGTCGAGGTCGATTCCGGGGTCAGGTCTCACCTGAGAATTGCGCTATCGCTTACAGCCCTATTCGAATGAATATTGGCGTATTCACAAATATCCTATGAATACAAGTATATTCGTACTCGTTTCCATATCCGTATTCGTGAACGAAATTTGAAATTAGTCGTACTCGTATTCGTATTCATAGGCTGATACTCAATCCAGTCAGGCTTTACCTCCCCTCCTTCGAGTTTCTCGCTTTGGAAAACCGAGATTTCCGCGCTTCCAACAACCCTGGGGGAGAACCGTGCGCAGGATCCCCACTAATACAGTGCAGCCCGCTTCATAGGGACACATCGGGGTCGACCCCTTTTGGTCCGAATATGCGGTCGGTCCGATACCGCGGGCCGGGGGAGATGGATCGAGAATACCGTTTTCTCAACTTGTATCGCGGTCTCGACAGCTGATGAAAGCTCCGACGATAGAAGCATTGGCGGCATATGACAAGAAGAGCATAGATTCAAGTTTATGGGAGGAACTTTTATTCCTATTTATTATGTCAGTCTCCTTACTTCAGTCATGTACCAGCATGTTCCTGAACCTTATGTCAGAAGAACCCGATGCTCTTCCCACTACAGAGTCGGTCGGATTTGAAATACTTCTTTAACACGTTCGCTGCTATGAGGTGCGCCGGCGGCCCTCAGGTTTGCTGACGCTTGAGGAGCGCCGGCGCACCTCATTGGACTTTGAGGTTTGGGCTCCCTGGCTGAGCGGGATTCCGCAGCAACATGCAGTCCAATGTATCGACGGCTTCTCCGATCCGCGATTGACCACCAAGTACAATGGTCAGGGGCTGGAGGCCTCAGAACAGTATTGGATTCCAGTGTTTCCAGACATGAATTTCGGGAAGTCATCCTTGTTACCTCAACGGTAGCGGCGGGCATGATCTCTCTCATTCCTCAAAGCTCTGAGGACGACGAAGCGGTTCCGTTACTGCACTTACTGCGTCATGACTTACTGCGCGGTGCGCCATATTGGAAATTCAAAGTCAAAGGGTACTCAGATCACGTCGGCACACGCACGCTGTTCTGTTATTTGCTTCGTACTCGTGGGTCAAGAAGGTCATGGATGAAGCGGGTTGCAGCCAAGATCCAAGCCGCTGTCTCCGATCTACTAGGAGGCGAAACAGCACAGTGGTAAGAGATCAGGAGACGTATGATTTCTTCAACACCTCCAGCGACAGTGAAGCAGGTCTCTACTCGGGTTCGAATCCGGAGTTCTCCCAGGACTGCGAAGACAGCGACACCGACGACACAATATCTTACCAGACCAAAGACGTGCCGACGGAAGAGACCCCAGTTTTCGTGTGGGGTGATGTTAGAGAGGATGCCCTGAACCGATTGAGCTTCTCGGGTCGAGAGCTCTTCCAAACCCACGTTTCCTACCCGCTAGATCTTGACTCCCTGCGACCTGCGCAAGTCTACAGAGTTTTCCTCGATCAAGATGTTATCGAGCTCATAGTATCCGAGACAAATCGTAACGCCAGGAGGTTCATCCAAGCTGGAGGGATCAGTTCGAACAGCAGAGTGAAGAAATGGAGAGACACGGACCCCACCGAAATGAGAAAATTCCTCGGCCTCCTCATGTACATGGGCCTCGTGAAATATCCGAATATAACCGATTATTGGCGCAAGGATTGCTTGTATCGGAATGAACTCGTTGCCTCAGCAATGAGCCGCAATAGATTCCAATTGCTCCTCCGGTTCATCCATTTCTCCGACAATGAAGAGGCTGACATCGCTGATCGATCTAACAAATTCATCAAGATTCTGACTCTATTACAAGATAAATTCTGTGAAGCGATCAACCCGGGCGAGAAGCTGACAATCGATGAAACCATGATCCCCTTCAGAGGTCGTCTGTCCTTCTTGCAATACATGCCCGGTAAAAGCCACAAGTACGGGGTAAAAGTGTTCAAGCTCTGCAACCCGGATGGCTATACCTTTCGGATGAGAGTCTACACAGGCAAAAGCGATGGCATTTCGAAGAGCCTCCCGTCTGGAATCGTTCAAGAACTTGCGGAGCCATATCTCGATGCCGGACGGACCTTGACAGCGGATAATTACTTCACCTCCGTGCCTCTCGCGAAGAACCTCCTACGGAGGAAAACACATTTCTTGGGAACTCTGCGCAGCAACAGAAAGCATCTGCCCAAAAGCGTTGTCAACTCACGCTTAGCTCGAGATCAAGTTGTTGGGAAAATGTCAAACGAGGGTATCGTTGTGGGGAAATGGAGAGATAAACGAGACGTGTATTTCCTGACAACTAAGCATGATCTACGAATGGTGACGTTGGGTCGGTCACGGCGAGACGGCGTCGAAAGGGCCAAACCAGCGGCGATACTAGAGTATAACAAGACCAAACAGGGGGTGGATAAGTCAGATCAGATGGCTAGCTACCAATCTCCGCTTAGAAAGAGCATCCGATGGTACCACAAGGTTGTTTTCGAGATCCTGCTCAACACGGCTGCTGTCAACTCGAGAATCATCTTCAATGAGCTCACGGGGAACAATATAACGATGAAAAACTTCCGAGAAATGATCGTGCAGGATTTTCTCGGGTTCCAAGACCGTGCCCCGACGCCCCTGATGCCACGTCGAGATGAACGTCACGAGCTCATCCGAAGCGAGGGCTCGGACAGAAGGAACCGGAAGAAAAGAGGCAGATGCCAAAACTGCTACGCCAAGATCGCGGCTTCCCAGGGTAGAAAAGCTGCTCAAGGCCTCAAAAGAGTGAATACAATGTGTGGAGAATGCGAGAAATGGCTGTGCGTTCCTTGTTTCGTCAAATCGCATTGAGGGCGCGACAGCTACGATCTGATGTTCAGCCTCCATTGTACTATTTCACTTATGCGCATTATTCGATGTCTCTTACTCAATCATGATACAATCAATACATTCAAAGCTTTTGAACCTTCTCAATCGATTTTTCATTCGAATTTCGAGGTTTGAGGGTCTCCATAAAATTTACGCTCTCCTATTGCCATGAGGTACGCCGGCGCGCCTCAGTCCCGTTAGTACGGGTGGCCCGTGGCGTACGGTTTCCGGTCAACATGGATGGCAGGGAAAGTGTTAAAGAGGTCTGTCGTTACTTTGCGATTGCTAGATTCTGTATGAAATCGGTGCAGAGGCTCAAAGATGTTTGCGGGCAAGGAAACTCGTGATCCTGATTGAAGAATAGCCGAAGGGTGTTGATGCATCCAGCAGCCTCGCGAACGCTGACGGAACAATATATTTACCCCGTCCCTTCATCATCTGACACACTGTCTCGTTCGATTTCGGCATTCGTTCTCATTTCCTCGACAATCTCATCCTCAAGAGGCCGAGACCGCACAAGATTGGATCTCATCGTCGATGCGGACAAGGTCTTCCCGCTCATCGGTTCTGCCTCAAATCGAATATGGTGACGACACGACCTCTCCGAGCATCGGGGAGCTCCTATGGAGACATTTCGCGAGTAACCGATAGCATACCTCGAACGCATGGAATCTCCTGAGATCGACCGATCAATTTGGGGCATTCCGTGAGGAATAATCAAGAGATAGAAAACACGGTCTGGGTCGGGACTGGTCCGACTAAGCGGCTCGAGATCGGCTTGAAAAATCGACTAATTAATTGACTAATTCCTCATACTATCCTCTCGAACTTCCGGAATGCCGGACCGCGATGAACGCGAAATGGAATGAATGAGAGCATGCATCGTTTTACACCCCGTCGTGAATGATTCGGGAGGATCAGGGGGCACGCGTTTGAAGATAGCGAGGCATTCCGCAGGATTGGGCGAGGGACTTGCAATCTCTAATCGACCATGAGAGCGGGGTGATTCTTGTATAAAATAGCCCCACTGGCACAGATACGGCATAAAAGCACTTCGAAGTCGACAGAGCGCGAACTTAACCTCTCGACTCCTCCTTATCCCAGAAACTAAACGTCGAGGCTCCTACACCGGAAAAAGTCAAGATGCCGCACAACAGCAGAGATTTGGAGCAGGGCTTGAAGGCTGACATCGGAACCTCATCGGGAACTTGGATCACGAACCCGGTCTTAATCACAGTGTTTCTGGTGTTCTTTGTGATCTCAGTGCTGGCTGCCGTCGGATTCATGTTCAAGATGACCTAGAACCAGGTCGAGAGGCTGGCTTGAGGTCTGGCTCCGCGTGAAGCCCCTCCTATTTTTGTCCGCCGCCCTCAAGATCGGCGTCCACGGGCCCTTCGCAGCGGTGAACATCTCCGCTGTACGTTGGGGAATCAGAAAATTCCAATAAACAGACTATCTTTGTTCCTCAATCACTCATGGCCCTTTCACTTTGTTGTTTGGATATGGGGCGATCTCTATCCTCTTATCCAGCTTCATCCGCCTGACTTGAGGGTCAGTCCTTTCTTGCCTCTAGCGACACCTCCGTCGAACATGGAAAACTCGTTCCCGATCTCGACGCTGGGCCTTCCGAGAGCTCAATCAGAAGATCGCCCGCTTTTCGAGGCTAGCCAGGCATTACATAAGAACGAATAATGGAATTAATGCCCAGAAAAAAATCGAGTCTAGCATGAAGGCATCATTCACATGCATCTTCGGCGATGCACGAGTCCTTCTCACAATCGGCTCGATTGTTGCGCGCCCTCGTTACTCTAAAGCGGGGAGTGCGGACCGTGGTCCGCATGTGGCCCGCGGGATATCCCCGTGCGGTCCGCGAGCGGCTTCGGAAGCATTTTTCGCGACTGAATCTCGTTTCCTTTGCCCTTCGATCAAAGGGATCTGCCCAACGCTCGGAAAATCGAGTGTGGGATTCGCTCGAGAGATATTCATATGAGATTTGACATCCCTACGATGACTCAAAATGGAGACTAATTCGATGCGGAGCGCCGGTGAACTCGAAGCTTCGAATATCCAGCGAGGAATGAAAAGTGATACAGTGGACCCGGATTCCAAGCTAGTCATTTGGCGCTCAAGTCATAGAGAATACCTTGCGCTGGAGACACAGGATACCGTGATTCCTCAAATCAAAGGGCATGCTCCAAACAGAGGGTACTTTCTGGAGCCTTTGAACAATTGTGTGTCATGCTCCGATTGAAGGGCATCCAACGACCCGGATGAAAAAGAGCACCCGAAGTGTATGTATAATGCATGATTAGATACATTGATTGTGATCGATCAAAACGTAATCTCACTCCCTGGCCCACCACGCACCATGAGACTGACGTTTCCTCCGCTATCGCTCGACGGAGCTCGAAAAAAGTCCGTTGTTCCATAATCTGATAGAAGTTTGGAGGACATGCTCCGATCGAAAAGCATGTCCACTTTCTGATCGGAGGGCATCGCGAGGGTTGAGAAATTTTGAGAAAGAACCCTCAAGTAGAGAAAACGCGGTATAACGAAATGTGAATTGAGTGTGCGAGAGCTGACTGTGAATGCCGAGCTCTCACCCGACCTTCCCGAAGTGCTGGAATGTCGGTTCGCGATGAATGCCAGGAGGGATCGTTCAGATCATCACCGCTGAGAGAATGATTTCGGGGGATGAGGGGGCTCGAGTCTGAAGACAGTGACGGATTCCGGAATGTTGGGTGAGGGACCCTCTAATCCGTGATCGACCATGGGAGCGCGGTGATTCTTGTATAAAACAGCCCCACTGGCACAGATGCGGCATGAAAGCACCTGGAGTCGAGAGAGCTCTACGAATCCGTCTCATTCCAACAACTGAACCTCGAGGCTTCGGTACCGAAACTAGTCGACATGTCGCAGAACAGCAGAGACCTGGAGAAGGGCTTGAAAGATGACGCCGAGAATTTTTCTGGGGCTTGGAGTGCGAGCCCGGTCCTGATGACAGTGTTTTTGGTGTTCGTGGTGATCTCAATGCTTGCTGCCGTCGGCTTCGTGTTCAAGATGACCTAGAACCACACCGAAAGGTCTACCCGGGAAATCGCACCGCGGGAAGCCTCTACTCTTAGAGTACGCCGACCTGAAGATCAGGGATTCCGTCTTCAGACATCCGGCGACTGCTTTC
Organism: Galendromus occidentalis; assembly: GCF_000255335.2. NCBI lineage: Eukaryota > Metazoa > Arthropoda > Arachnida > Mesostigmata > Phytoseiidae > Galendromus > Galendromus occidentalis. The sequence goes on from NW_003803734.1 coordinate 21,738, forward strand.
GCTAGCGAAGTGGGAACCCGCTGCTTCATATGTAGGTGCTCGAGATACACAAGAAGCTCGCTGTCAAGTTCGGACGGGCCCTCAACAGTGTTGAACATGTTTCCGAGGCGTCAGAGGAACGGAAAATTCAAATAAAGTAATTACGAAAACAATTACGAATTAGGAACGCTTACAGGAAGCCCAAAATAAGGCTTGCGATGGAGGAGTGATGGCTGCGTTGAGCTCACTATTGGCCAATACAAATCCTAACGCAAAACGATTCAGAATGATGATGGAGGTCGAAAGTCAATTAGCGTCTGGGGAGCGTCAGCAGCCATCGGTTCTCAGGATTGTTTTTGAAGAAACTACGCAGAGAGGTCTCGCTGCTAGACCATACGACTTGCCAACAGCGAACGAGGTCGCCGTAGTTTACGTCGCTGATGAGGACGACGAGCCCCCAGCGCACTCGCTGACAGTGCACCAGAAGCGAGGGGGTTTGCAACACATATCTGGACTAGACAGAAGATGCGACACCTTATCCTATCCGCTCTTCTTCCCCTCGGGTGTCGATGGCTGGCATATAGATCTCAAGAATGCCGAGGGACGCAGAATTCCTCAAAAAGTCTAATACTCTCATATGCTCTCGATCCGACCTGATGGATTCAATCCCTTACTTTGCGGTGGAAAATTGCTTGATTGATACAGGAATCGGTTTGCGGCCAGCGTGAATGAGGATCGAGATATAAGAGCGCAAAGTGCGACAAGTTAAGGCTATTTGGATGACGAAGTACATCGAACAGGTCACCCGAGCCTGGACAAAGACGTTTTCACGTCAAAAGGTACCTAGTGGGGAGGGAGGTATGCTAAAATGTACCCTTCGCTGCGATTTCACTCCGGTACTGAAGGCTCCGTTCTCGTTCGTGTTCATCCCGTGAGCGCGTAGTCTGCGGATTACGTGGGCACCCATTCGAAGATTCATGCAATTTTCAGTGTTCCTTCGTAAGTAATTAGTCTGTGAGGAAAAACGAAAAACTGTGATCAGGGAGAGGGAGCTTTCTGGAAAATCGAGCCCCGAAGAGGCCACAGCGGGGTGAGCTGAGTCTTTTAATAAGTTTAGCGACTTCGAATACGGTGGAAAAAGTGCGAACAGCCAGGTTGCCATAGGGAAATCGAGGTCCTGATTGGACAGAGATCAGCCTTTCATATATATATAGGGTGGTAGGGGGAATCTAGTCTCATCCCGGCTATCAGCCCCTCGCCGAGCCTGGCGCCGAAGGCGAACCACTTGCTTCGACATTGGGCGCTCTGGATCGAGATGATCCCAAGCTGCTCGCAGACAAAGAGTTCAAAAAACTCCGTACGTTACTCGGCTTTGCTGGGATTCATGCAAGGATGATACCGAACTACGCCCTGATAGCGGCGCCGTCGAACCGGTTATTTGGAGAAGTTCCATTCGTGTGGGGAACCTCAGAGCAAGAGGCATTTGATAAACTAAAAATGTTGCTGTCGAGCGAGCCTGTGATTCGGCCGTTCGACCTGAAGCTGCCGATCCGGGTGACGGCGGATGCGTCGGGCTCCGGCTGGGGGGCTGTCCTGGAGCAAGAGGGACGGCCAGTCGAGTACTGCTCGGGGAAGTGGAACACAACGGAAGAGAAATGGGGTATCTCCAGGAACGCGCCAAAATCTCCAAATCCTGCTACTCGAAGATCAGAAGGGAGCTAACAGCCAGGGAAATCTCCCTCGAGCCTCGATTCCTCACGGTCCGGTGGATGCGAGGCAGTCGCTGCGACTACTCTCCCGAGGGCTGACCATGGTCCGAGGGCGATTGTAACCAAGAGTGACTCTGCAGACGCGTTCGAGGCGCTCCGGAGGGAAGTCATCCATTGCTCCGATGAGTCGTTTCCCCGATTTCACTCTCGCTACACTCGATAATAATTCACGGTTGCTGAAGTTGCATCGGTGGCTTCTTCTGCACGCTGTTGACCGTCGACTCGATCTCCGACCCGGAGCATCTCGTTTGAGTTCAGGGTAGTTCATTAGCTCTTTCGCAAGAGTTTTGAGCGTTGTTGAGTCGTCGTCCAGTTTCCCGAGCGCACGCGTTTGGAGCTCAAAATCCTCTCCTAAGCGAATTGACGAGGATCCAGCATATGAGGTTCTCGGGCGTCATCTTCGCAAGACCCGCTGATTCTCCTCGCGTATTGATGATTCCGACGAGATCCGTAATGTACCGACCTTCTCTTTTGGTTTGGGGGAATTTGGACCGTCGCCTGAACAGGGGAGCTGGTTATCCGGTATCCGGTGTAGTATCTCCGGTAAGTGGGCGGAAGGTCTGAGGATAAGAGAAAACACGTGTGGTCGCATCGATAGGCAGCATCGGAATGCTGCGATTTTATTCTTTTAGCCTAACATGGAGCCCGCAACAGATAAAGAACACAACGAACGCGCCCGGCGGCTTCGTCGCTTTCGGCGAGCTAACAAGCAAGATTAAGAATCGGGCGCTCCAGCAATCGGGAAATTCAATTTCCAGACGTCAGCGATGACAGCAACTACGGATGATCAATGATCAATGATCAATCGATAGTCAATACTCCTCCCCCAATTCGGGGAGAATCATCGCTTCGATGAATCGAATCGTGATACTCCTGATCGCGGAACGAGTCTAACAAGGCGGCTTTTAACTCGGATCTCCGGGAGTTAGATGATCAGAACGAATGCTGGCATGACATCGGTAGCGTTTGCGAAGCCACTATCTCTCTTATGGTGGTTGCTTTTATTTCGTGTGCTCTGCCGCCGATACGGTCTCAGTTATTCTTCAGATTCGAATCAGTCGAATCCGACTCTACTCAGTCCTCAGTCGGATTCATGTTTTCTGAGCGGGACCTTCGGGCCTAGTTTGTACAACAGAAAATTATATGCTTTTATGCAGAATGGAATTGGTGGCGGGGCGATGAGCCTTTGGAAACAACGAGACTTTCGCTGGCAAGGTTCTGCCAGCATCATTTGCCAATCAGCCGCCGTATTTCAAACTACATAGGTCATAAGTCATAAGTCATAATTCATAACCGTAAAACGGAGGTGTTTCCTTCGGGTTCGCTTGTAGCATTCAGACGAGGCACCGGGAGCTCGCGAGGGCCACGTTCCCCTTGCGCGTCTCCGTCGACAAGGTATGTGATATTCGTCCGTTATTTCCGGACGATGCAGGGAGATTCGTTTCTGGCGGCCACGGCTCGAGCTCCTCCACCGTGTGACGCGATCGACTGAATTCAGCCCTCGAAGCTAGTGCGCCTCTTGTATTCCGAACATCTGCAGCTGGGATGAGGAAAGCTCCTCGGTCGCATTGGAAGCGGGAGCCCATAGCAGACCTGGTGGAGGAATATCAGATCCTGCCCATTTGGCCTCTTACGAGACGAGATTAGCTATCTTTCGAGAAAGCTGCGATAGACTCTCTGAGAGAATCTCGAGGCCAGGAAAGAGAGCTGCGCCGCCGATGAATCGAGTTCAGGTGAAATGGCTCCCCAATGTCCAAATGAATGAAGGCGCTTGTCTCATGTCGTCTGTCATGCTCGGCCGGCGGTTGGTCCCACGAGAGAGTCCAGGCAATCGGCCGCTGTCTTGGCTGGAATGCTGGCGACCTGGCGACTGGCGACTCATCGCACTGTTTTCTTCCGGATTAAGGTTCTGAAAGCGGGGATAGCTCGTGACTAGAGCTGGGATCTACATTCATGCGAATTCATAGGAAAATGCAAGCAGTAAACCCTCGATCATTCGTGGATGGATCCATATAATCGTATGATTCGCTGTGCAGAGATACTGCATTGGGCACCTACCAAGGCGGGGCGTAGTTCGGCGGGAACTACATCGTGCTAGATACCGTTCCCCGCTCGAGAATTGAATCGTCCGGCTTTCATTCAGAACATGGAAGGGATTTGCGAGATTTGGTCCAACAGTTGGAGCATCCCCCTTATATCCCCCTTATTTATATTTTTTCTAATAGAATCGCTCTGTCTGTCTGGCACCAAACTAATTTTTGGCGCTTTCCGTCTCCGAACAAACCCCGAAGCTTTCCCGATCGATGTGCAATCACCTCTGTGAGGTCGAGATGAATTCTTCGAACTGCTCAGCCGCATGTTCTCCGTGAAAATTACGTGTTTGTCCAGAAATCGTTATTTTCTACAAAATGTCAAGCCGCTTCATCATGATGTCATCAGTCACCACTCATCTCAGCTCCTTTGGCCCGAGCCCACAGGCTAAATTAAATCGCCGGTATCAAGGAAGGATTCTCTACTCCTTGTTGTTTTAGCCTTCGGTGAGCATGCCGATCAACGCATCCAGATCTCAATATGGTAGTGCGACAATATGGTAGTCAACGTCCAAGTCCACCGTTCGCTTGGAGGACTGAAGCGTCCACGATGCTGAAACGCCTCAATGTGCTCGGGCAATAATCATGGACGCTGAAGTGGCAGCCCAGGAGCTCGCGGGTCGACAAGTCCATACAAACTGCCGTGAGACAATCTTTAGTCTCTTCCATGAGGGTCAATAATCATTATGTTCAAGCATTCGGGCTAATGGCCGTTGGGGCGCGAAGCGCCCTCACGGCAAGTCTTATTATACAGACTCCGAATTCGTAGAAATTCGAGTCTCGCGGGAGACCCCGGAAGCTATTGGCCGCGGAAAATGAGGGTTTTCTGAATGTGCGGGCTCTGCGGAATTCCCTGCAGTTTTCCGCACTGTCAGCACTGGGTTTTTCAACTTTGCAGCGCCTCCTTCCGTCATTGTGTTACCGATCTCGAGGAGAGCTCACGGAGAACTAGGCCACATGGAACTGATGATGGAAGGGTTTTTATTCCTGCGGGGTGCCTGCCTTCGTCGAAAGGAAAAGTAAGGCAAAGCCTGCGCGTGGTGAGAGAGATACATCATTGTGGAGTTCAGCTTCCTCCCTGACCCGTCAGCCTCACAGCTGACTGAGAATCTTCGAAGATCTCGCGTCGGGCCCTTTCGTGTGTAGGATCCGCGGGCAGCAAAGCCTTATTTTTCAAATAGCTCAAGAGCCGATTGGTGGTCGAGAATAGAATGCCCAGTCAACACTCGAGGAAGCTCAAGAGCCGCTCATTATTGTTCCGGATTACTGCGTGACCGGGATGACCTCCGAGGAGACCTCGTGATTGACTTCTTTGAGAAGTCTGACACCTTTCGGACTCATCTGGCTCACGCGTTGGCGCAGGCATCGGGGCTACTTCTGTGGGATGATCGGGCAAGCTCGTTCGATCGCGAGATCGTGACGGCGTTCGAACTCCGCATGCAGGGGAAAACACGGATTGTTCCGTATGCCGTCGATTATGACTTCTCCGGTCGCGCGATACTCTTTGACGTAAGCCCCCGAGTCCAGAATTGGGTTGTGAATGCCAGAAATTCAAAATGAACATTGTGCCCGCTGCGACGATTTTCGCGTGTACGCGACACCGCGCGCTCTTTTCTCGCCTTCCTCCTCTTAAGAGTCGACTCAGTAACTGAGCGCTCAGGATGGGAAATTGAAAGCGAGGTGCCTGGCGCAATGCCGACTCTGAAGCGTCAAAACTGATGGCGCGAACCATTCTCATCTCCGAAACGTAGTGATCGCACTAGGGATGAACTCTCGCAATCATTTCGGCCTAAGTGAAGTCGAAGGTCGTTCAGCAGTCCGAATCTTTTCCTGTCGAACCGGTTATCACTCATTACGGGGGCTGGGAAGTTGGCGCGATCACGCCGAAAGCCGTGAATTTTCACGGTATTTTCAGGCAATCCTCCATAGGAATTCAATAGGGGTGAAAATTGCCGTGAAGTTTCGGGATAAATGCCGTGAATTATTCTCAGCCTTACTCATTATTGAGCGCGGGATCACTCCGGAGTCTCTGTAAAGAACGATGTTTCCCGACATGTTTCTAATGCGCGATCTCGCCCCGACACCTGCGCTCTGGGGGATGTACGGTGTGACATCCGAGTATTGGAAATCTCATACATCTAATGTCAGCATGTGATCTCGGGATACTCTTTCGAAGTTTCCGAAATTATTATTTACATTTCAAATTGACCTACGTCACTTCCCTATATATAAAAATCTCCGCAGGGTTTCTATGTTCCCTATGCTCGCCAAAACTGCTGAACGGATTCTCAAAAACTTGACAACATTAAGCATACCCATTGCGGGATGGTTTGTATACGGTCAAAACCCTATTTCTGATTCCCCAAACCCCCCAAGTTTGCCTCTTGCCTCAGTCGGCTCAACATAGTCGTCTTTTTTTGCGTTCCTCGAGCGGTACAATCCGCTCGGTGAGGGGTAGCGAGCAACCTTACACGACCGAACGGGTCACCCTACCCTATGACATAGTCTCGTCGTAATGGGAGTTCGATCGCTCTCTTCGTTTCATCGTCCCCGTGAAGTCTTGAGGGTCGGAATCAAGATCGGGGACATCGGGGGCCAACTCCATACGGTCAAAACGGGAGTCTTATCGCTCTCGCGGTCATCGTGCCCGTCCAGGCTTGAGAGTCAGGGTATCGAGAACGGGTGCCGTCCACGCGCGTGCTCTTTCTTCGATTTCCATCGAAGATATTGAGCATCGAGAATTGAGGCCAAGGATGCACCGCGTTCATCAGTCATGGCTCACGGCTCACGGATCACGGACTATCGAATCGCTCCGCGTTGCGTTCGATTTTGATTCCATGCACCTCCTGACGTGAAACGTCTCAATCGAAATGGCTTTCGAGGCGTCGGGAGGTGTGCTCTCGAGCATGGACATCGAGAGCCTCAATGACTGATTAGAGCAACGTTCCTCAAACTAAAGGGACGCGTCTCCCGGATTGAAGGAAAAAAACCTTGGCAGGTAGTGTCAGCGACACTACCGTAAGTTCGGACTTGAAACGCATTCTCGATTGCCCCAAAGGATCCTTAGGTCTAGATTCGTATATCATCGGAGTCATCGAGGTACGCATGATTCGGTTTCGTCCGATGTGCAGTTTACTTACACGAAGACGAAGTTTAGTTGGAAATACCCCTCAGTAAATTTAAAGACATTTCACGTCAAAAGACGTTTCACGTCAAAAGTTCACCAGGGCTCGATTTACACAATCGAGCACTGACCGCTCCTCGATCATGGGAACCCCGTCCAGGTTCCATGTAGAATCGGGAGGACACCGATTGAATAAAGAAAACTTCACATCGGACGAAACCGAACCAGTTGTACCTCGATGATTCTGGTGATATACGAATCAAGACCTAAGGATCCTTTGGGGCAATCGAGAATGCGTTTCACGTCCAAACTTACGGCAGTGTCTCTGACACTACCTGCCAGGGGCATTTTTCATATTGTCGACTCTCTGTTGTCGATGTCGGTGATAGGAGCGTCATATGTTCATCCTGCCGTGAGTTGTAAATCGAAAATTAATCCTGGGGAGCATGCGGCGCAGGTTAGAAATCGTGATGATTCTGTGTGGGAAATTTGAGGGCGGAATTCCCGATCATACCGACCGACAAAGTTCGGGTTCAAACGGCTGCGATTTGCCGTGCTTCCCGTGCGTGTCAATAAGGCACAAGGTCAATCACTGCAGGCATGCGGCCTGATCTTCGAGAATCCATGCTCATATCGCACGGATGACTATTCGTAGAATGTTCACGTGTCGGTGAATCATCGAATTCGTTTGTTGTGTACGCACCGGATAGTGAGACAAAAGACTCCGTTTATCTTCGAATGATCAGTTGAAGATTTATATGAGCATCATCTGCTCATGGTTGGGAATAAATCATCGGGGTACATTATGTGAAGGTGGGTGAGTGTGATGTGTAATGTTTCGGTATGGGATTCTGATGATGTCCGAAGTTCGGACTTCAGAACAATGCTTTCGGCACAAACCGGATGGTGAGACCAAAGGTGTGTGTGTGGTGCCCGTCAGGCTTGAGAGTCTGGGAATCGGGAACGGGGGCCAAATTCTTTCCGTCGAAACGGGAGTCTTATCGCCCTCGCGGTTATCGTGCCCGTTCAGGCTCGAGAGTCAGAGAATCAAGATCGGATTTATATGAGCATCATATATGTTCATGTTTGGAGATGAATCCTCGAGGCATATGATGCGCAGGTGGGTAAAACTGACGTGTACCCCCCATGCATACTTAGAGTGGATATGGTCAAATGACAAACGAGAAAGACTAGCTCAGTGAGGTCTGTTGCCGTCGGCTCAACAAAGTTCCCTCTCATTTTCCCGTTCGGAGAGATTCACAGCGATGTAATATTCTACCGTGACCATACGTCTTCGCCTAATCGGTTGACCATAGCGATCGAATAAAGAGTAATTGCGGAGAATGGGGAATGATCATCCCTTCTCCGGGACCCTTCTGTCTGTCGCTCAACCCATGATGAGGGTCTATGGTGTGGGTACATTTCAGGTATCGCTCCTGCGGATGACTCGACATCATGCCGAATAACTCACAATCAATGAGAGGATATCCCGGGCCGTTTTTTACTATCTGGGTTTAATTATCATCCGACATTGAATGAGCAATTCAAACATAGATACTTTTCCAAAATCTCACGGCCGCCCATCCTCGCTCTCCGAGTTCTCGGATCCTCGAAGGGATGGCGCGCGGTCGTGAGCGCAGCAGGATGTCATCAGCCATCATGGTTTGCGGGACTCATGTCAAACGTGGAGAAAACGTCTATCAATCGTGATGTTGACTCACGGCGATCGGAATCGGACCCGCTCTGGTTCTCACCTCTAGACTTCGGTATCACCCGATTCTGATCACCAATTCGGAAAAAGAGTAAATGCGATTAGCTGCAAGGGTCCGAGCAACTTTCTTGATGCGCTGCCCCGCGATTCCGACGGAATACTCTCGCGGCACATATGCAGTCCGCCCTCGGTATGATCAGCTATTAGCAGTGTGAGAGAATCGCGCAGCGCTATGTCCCCGCGAATTTCCAGATAATCCCGTGGCGATGCTCCATATTTCAATGAAATAAATGGAGGCCACGGAGTCACCGAGAAAAATTCTCACCCTCTTCTCCGGGAGGGCTCCCGCTCGGCTCCGCCTCGGTCGAGTTGTCCCATGGTTTGTTCAGTACTCGCGATCCGCTAGGCGATGCATCGACGCGTAGCACGACGAGTAAGTCCCGGAAATCCGTGAAGGCTCATCTTCATGAATGGAACAAGAGAGGGCGTAGGTAACCAGAGAGATTCATTCAATCCTCGAAGCCATTCGATATGACGAGGGGAGGGATCAGATTTTTCATCGAGCTCTCAATCTTATTCCAGATTTCCAGATCCATATATCTATCCATATATCCATACGTGCATAGTCAGCAAGCCTCGATTTCGTACGAAACTTCGCCCAATCAGTAGCTCCGGGAGCGTTTCAAACTAGCCTTATATGAAGAGCCGTTCTCTCTCCCCTCATTCAGCTGTACCCATATTTCATTCTGAGTTCGCCATCGACAACTGATGGATGTTGTTCCGTTGATTGATTTCGTCAAGAAATGCTTTGAGCCCCGTCGGGGACATACAACGTTTCGCACAGTTTCAGAAATCTTGCCGTTTTTGCTGTAGGAACAAGACTGTAGTAGATACAATCAGGACAATGAGCTCGTAGGTGCAATCCTGTACCGATTGTGAGGAGCTAATTGTTTGTCGTGGAAGGCGAATCGGCGGTCGTGAATCAGTCCCCTGATCACTGTTGTCGCGTTCCAGTCTCCCATTTGTAATATGTCAATGAGTGTGGGATCGCTCGCCAAAGCAAAACACGTACCGAATGTGCTGTTGAACGTCGTAAGAATAAGGTATTCGTACACTCATCGTGAACTCTGTCAAATAGTGTTCGATCCATGCTCGTAAATAATTTGACCCACTTGAAACACTACAGACTTGGGCACGAAGTTTAACGGACGGAAAAAATCGAAGATGAAATGAAGGGGAGTGGAGGCCAAGTGCGAGAGCCACCGCATATCCGACTTATTAATCTTATCCTGAGGGAATCCATTATCCACCTCGGAATAATATTCAGCAATCGGTGACCGTAGTCGATACGGCGGGCGAGGCAGCGGTTGTACGCAAAAACGGACCTCCGTGTTGCCATTCAGCTCGAACCTCGAAGAAGTACGACGACCGATCTCGATGACCCTGGTGCGCATTGAGACGCCCAAACCACGTGACTTTACTCGCTCCTGACGAGGTGCTAGTCTTTTCGTGCTGGCAGACTGACTCCGAGTGTTTATCAACATTTTTCGTAAGTTGTCGATCGAACTCGCTCAGGAGACAAAATTCGGTGGACGTCACGACTCGACATCGTCACGGATCCGAATCAAATTAATGGTGACAAGCGACAACCATGTTCGAGGAATGACATATTTGATGGATAATAGTTCTACGTCTTTCGTGTACAAAGTCGGAATTTCGATGGCATGAGCCCATGCCGAGTTTTTTTCGAGCGAGGCGTTGAAGAAACTCTGGCGGCGGGAGAGAATTCCCGATTATTCGATTACACGCGAGATTCCTGGTGGGGTTGATTCATCCTGGCCTTGCCCGATCGCGATCACATTGGTACGGGGCCCGGAGCAATCTGATCACAGCGAACGGGAAGCCTTGGGCAGGCGCTCATCCGGCTCATCTCGATGAAATAGTCTTGTCACCCGGGGAGTGCTGGGAACGTGAACTTCGCCTTGTATGAGACGATCGACTTCAGCAGAGTAGGAGGGGGACCTTGCGGCTTCGCCGTCTCTTCGGCGCCGCCGTGCTCTGAAGTTCGGTACAGGAAACAGAATCCAATCCGATTCCGGATGCTCCGTAGCCGAGGATCGAAAAGCTCCAATCTGCTGAGGCTTCTGATGGCATTTGCTCGCAGGTCTTGGTGCACACGAAACTCTTCACGTTTCCCGTTTAAATGCGCTGTCAGGGGCTCCACGATCCCCCACGCTTCGGTGCCGTTCTCGAGACCATACGTCGAGGCGCTACACTCGACAGGGAGATTTTGCGAGGAATCAAAAAAGGTCACGAATCCTCTCCATTCACGAGCTGAGCGTGGGAGAGATGAGCCCGCTCTTGCCATGACCCCTCGAGGCCGGGCTGTCTGACGAGATGCTTTCAAACACACTATAACGGTGAGGGGACACTCTTTGGCAACATCTCGCAAACAATAGGAAGATTTCACGAGGCCTGTATAAGAGCTGCATCGAGTACCCGCCGGCCATTCGGTGCTGAGGACGAATGTCAATCTTCGCTCCGAAGAAGATATCGTCGGTGGAAACCCCTCCCGGGGAAATTTTCTGAAAAACTCCTCTCTACGGCATGCCCGGGATGTTTTCGATTCGCCTGTGTCATAATCGCACCGACAATCGGTCGATAGCTTCACAGAGTACTAGTGCTTCCAGGTTGCTTGCTGAGACGGGAATGAGCCAGGATCACGAGGTATTGACGTGACTCTCGCGCTCCCGGAAGCTATCGATATCACCGATTTGTTTATCACCGATATCACGATTTGAAGCTTCCGTGACAGCCCTCGAGTTACCCTCGAGGTGCACGCTGCGCTTGGGATCAGAATTCTGGATATTCTGTTCCTAGAAACTTCTGCTCTCGGAAGTCACGGATGGCAGGTCCCCCCCGGACCTTCCATTCCAATCAGGGGCCGAATATTGGAGATTCCGCTCGGGTCGGGCCGGGAAAGGTACAATCGATGAGTTTTTCACTCGATCAGGTTGGAGTTCTTCCCTTTCCGTACTGGTACGGGAATTCAGCAGCTGAGTCGATCCTGTTTTGGGAAAGGGGACTTCAGGTCTATCCGAGTCAAAGCTACATGCGGGAATCGTCCATGTAGCTCCGACAATTTTGTACCAGACTAGCCGTGAGGGCGCTTCGCGCTCAGTAGAACTGTGATTACACCATACCGAGAAAGCTCCACATTTGTCAAAAAACTACGAAAGGAGAAGCGAGTGAATCTTGCGAAAGGCATGCGTCCTCGCAGCTGGAAAAGTATATATTGACTTCACTAAAGCGGTCGAGCATCGATTGAGGAAAACAGACATTGCGATTCTATTCTATGGGGCATTCGATCGTCCTCGAGTCCGGGAGCACCAGTTTCGGGAGAAGCGGAAATGAACCCGCGAAATCCCTAAACGGAGAGTTCTGAGCGAGAGCACTCCAAGATCAACACGATTGGGGAACAGTCTCTTGTTGGAGACTGAAAAGTTCCCTCCATTCTTCCACAAGGCATCCACTTCTACGGCCGAATTTATTGGGCCTCGATCACGCTCCTGTCGTTATATAAGGCATTACCTCCGTGACCGCACAACAGCTATCCCGTCGCATCCGTTCAGCTCCCGACATGGATAAGCTGGTACTCCTACTGTTCCTGGTAGGAATCGGATGTCGAGATGGACCCAGTTTCCTCCAGAATCTCGGGGGTGTCGACCTCGCTCTATCTGAAACCAGGAGCGCATTCGTAGGCGGCACAGTTGTCAACAATGGTTGGGTTCGGACAGCTCCAATCGCAGGTAGTGGGAATGTCTTGCAACAGCAACAACAAGCCGCCCAAAGCGTTTCTTCTGGTCTGAGTGCCTCCGTGGCGGGTGTCGATTACGAGTCGCAATCCCAGGGCGCCCCTCTTGTGCAACCGATCGCCGCAGATGATCCACCCCAGCCAGTGCTCAGCGCTAGGAAATACCACCAATCAGCAATCGAATTATCAACATCTCAGGTAGTCCCCTCGTGGGACGGCGCGAAATATCCCCAAGGCGGTCCCTCCGGATCGCTCACTCCAAGATGGGGACACGCGTATCCATATGATTATGCTGGCGCTTCTGCCGCCGCTCAGGCTCAAGCCCAGGCGGGCGCTCATGGCTATGGACCATATCCGCCGTACGGCGGCGCCGACGCTTCTGCTGCCGCTCAAGCGCAAGCCGAGGCCGGCGCTCACGGCTACGGGCCGTATCCACCGTACGGCGGTGCCGGGGCCTCAGCCGCCGCTCAGGCTCAGGCCGCGGCCGGCGCGCGCTATAATGGCTGGCCCCCGAATCCGTACTATCCGTACTACGGTGGTAACGCAAACGCCAACTCGAACGCTAACGCTAATTCCATGGGGATCACAATTATCAACACGGGCAAGGACTCCAACAAAACAGCGTCGTCAAGGAGCGCGTACCCGCGTCCTCGACAGAACCCGCCGCCGCCACCGATTTCGGGCCGTGCCCCAGCGTATCGGACCGGCGGCTCTCCGTCACTCACCCCACGGCACGGCCATGGACCATATCCTCCCTATTCGGGCGCTAATGCTGCAGCGAGTGCAGAAGCTGAAGCCGCGGCAGGGGCCTATGGCCGGGGTCCTTATCCACCCTACGGCGGTGCGGGTGCCGCCGCGAAGGCTAAGGCCCAGGCTGCGGCGGGAGCTTACGGTCACGGCCCGTATCCGCCGTATGGCGGGGCTGGGGCTGACGCCTCCGCGTCCGCTCAAGCGGAGGCTGCCGCCGGCGCCTATGGCCATGGTCCGCATTGTTTCCGTCCACCTCACGGCAGCGCGGGTGCCTCCGCTTCCGCGTCCGCACAAGCTGCGGCAGGGGCCTACGGCCGCGGCCCGTATCCACCCCCATACGGAGGTCATGCGGGAGCCTCTGCGAAAGCGAAGGCTCAAGCGTCGGCAGGAGCTTATGGTCATGGTCCGTATCCTCCTCCGTACGGCGGTGGCGGCCATGCGGGTGCTGCGTCTTCTGCTCAATCTGAGTCGCATGCCCAAGGAGGATATGGACCGTACTACGGCCGCCGTCGATGAGGTGTCTCCGCCGAAGCGGTACGATTTCGAATTCTCAGGAGGCGAATGGTCATCTCCAGCCATCCGGGGTCTGGATCACATCTACAGTTCTCCCGCAAATAAAAACGAGAGTCGTCCCGGAAACATTGGAGAAATAAAGATGTATCCATTTTCTGATAGAGGGATGTGTACACGATTTAGTAGCGATCGAATAAATATGCTTCGCTTTACAAACTTCACCGGTTGACCCTTTAGGCGGGAATACACTTTTCCAGCGATATGCCAATGCGATGCTTCTCCGACAGTCGATTGGAAAGATGCTGTCTAGAGGCAAGCTGAAAAATGGATACATTTCCTCGGATTCCCTAATTTAGGAGGACCTGGGTCGGTGAATGCCATCCCCGCCAGGAGGGCAACCTACATGTATTCGCGAGAGAAACGCCTTCTGTCCCTCTCACGCTCGTTGGGTTGAGAGTGACCAGTCGAGACGATTTCGAACTGCTCAATCGAAGGAATTCGGATCTGGGCTTTTGTCATCGTGGGCTTCTCGGGCACGCCTTCCTCTGAAACGTCCGAGACGATGTGTACCTAGTCAATGCGAAATGCTACGCTTCGGTCGGGAAAATAATATTGGAATTCTACAAGGCATCCGATTTGACTTCCTGTCACGCCTTCGCTACGAAGCAGCTCGCGAGCGCGACTCTTTAGGCCCGTGTTTGGTTCGACCCATGCACCACGGAACGAGCTTCACCTCCCGAAGCAATGCTCTACATTTCCGTAATCACTTTTCTCGTGGCTGTGAACGAGATCCGAACCGGCGACTGTGCAGATGCGTTAGAATCCAGTGTTTTCGTTTCCGTAGAGACGATGAGCGACCTGCGTGCTGCGACAATGGAATTCGATGCAGCTCTGCATATCAGGCAGTCGACAAGATACTCGAATGCAAGTTGCCTGCGTTTCCAATATGATCTCCTCCGCAGTGACGTTCTAACGAATGCATCGAGCCCAGGGAAGCCGATAAACTTGCCCTATAGGCTCGTTCAACAGCTCCAGTGGTGGAGACCGGATTTGTACATCGTTGAAGCCAAGAACGTCCGGCAACCGTCAGACGTCATCCAGACGACGAGCACCCAGCTGGATCTCAATGACGATGGGTGCCAGATCGTCGAATTGAGCAAAAGAGCCGTCACAATCGGATGCGAAGTGAACTTTGGGAGTTTTCCTTTCGATGAGCATATTTGCAATTTGACAATACGGACTTTCCTGTCTGACAGACGTGTCGTGCAGTGCGTCAGTACGAGGCTGTTCATCGACGCCCGGGTTCAGCTGCACGAGTTCCGATTCAACATCACGGCCATGACGGAAGACTCGCTACAGGACTGGGCGGTCCCGGATCGCGTGTTTAGCGGTTCCGTGTTGCAGTTTCGTCTCCGGCGAGACCCCAACAATCAATTCTTGACAGCACTGTTACCGGCGTCGCTAATCGTGTTCGTTACGATGGCGTCGCTGCTGATGGACCTGAGCGCAATGAGTGAACGCATAACTCTCTGCAGCACCGCACTCCTGGCCCAGTACACCGAAATAACCGGGGTGCGGGCGGACCTTCCACCGATATCGTATCTGACGACCGGTGACAGCTATATGCTGGCCTGTTTCGCTATTTGTCTCATCGTGACCGTCGAGAGCTGTCTCATCGAGAATCTGAACTCGGAAGAAAAACGAAGCGCCCTGGGTTTCGACGCGGAAACTTTGAAGGATGAAGCGATTGTTCACTCGGCCTTAAGTCAGACCTTGAGCTCTGCGGGGCAGAGATATTCGGACAAGGTCAAAAGGAATCGAAAATTCGGAGGGGGCCGCGACGGAGGAGGCGCGGCAGGAAATCCCCCGACACCCCGTGGGAACTATATGACGCGTCTCCGAGAGAATCGTCTCCGGCGGAAGGGCGAATCGACGAAGGTTAGAGAACCCATCGCCTTCATCACCCCGTGGAGCGGAACCCCGCCGATCTCCTTCCCGGCAGGTCTGAATCGAGCGTGGTGGCAAGAGGAACGCCCCACTTCTCTCGCGGGAGAGGTTTTCGCCCGCCACGAGGAGACCCTGAAGCTCGAACAGCTGTACACCCTGAAGTATCAATGTTTCCGCGGAGGCCTTGCCTTCAAAGTCGATATGGTTTTCAAGATCGCTTTATTTCTGACCGTTGGCATCTCAGGTTTAATCTTCTGGATCAGAGTTTCACAAATGAGAGAGAATGAAGGTTATGACTATATTTTCGGAGGAGTCGAGATCCGTCCCTAGAAGAAGTGATTCCTCCTTGCTATCCCGGGTCTTGATTTTCGTGATTATATACAAACTTCCACGATGGTCAGTACTATGGAGGCGGTGTCTACTCCCCGAGAATTCAAAGGTCGAAGCTTCTCCGAGACTCCCGGCAGAAATTAAACTCGAAGATGTCTGCCTAGAAATTGTAACAACATAAGCAACCCTGCCTCAACGCGTCGCAATGGAATTTCTCCTCATCGGGTCCTGTCTCCGAAGGGAGAAGAGCTCGTTCTGCAGACCACCGCCTCAGAGCAACTGAAGTTTTCGCGCCTATCATCAGCGTATGATCGCCGTCGGCAGCTGCCAGGCAATTTCGCTCGCCGTGTGTAGGTATTTTCCTCCTGATGTCCGATTGAATGAAAGTCATCCGAAGGGGATGGGGATACGTCGATAAATACATCGATATCTAGAGGTGCGACGATAAATCGAGACCTACATATATGACAGAAGATTTATGTGCGGTCGATAATTTATGTGTGTGTATTGTTCATTATCTAGCCTCTCAAGAGCGTTCTGCAATTGAGGACATAGGAGAGCGAGTATCTCGAGAGGGACTAGAGTTTCCATTCCGCAGAACCTTCCTCCCGAACGGTTTATGAATGTACGTATGTATGAGCGATTCGTGCCGCGGTCATGCGAACGCTCTATCGACTGAATTTGACTTCGGTCGAGGCACTTCTCATAGAGGCGTACGAGAGATCTATGCTAGTGGGTCCACGAAACATGTAGGACAGCCGTTTTTTCTGAGCGAAAGCTGACTTGTCTCGAAACAAGACATTCGATTCCCAGGCATAATTTATAGAAGCTCGATCACGCGCTCGCGGGGATAAAAGCTACGTCCTCCAAGATCGCGCTACAGCTATCCCGTCGTGTTTGCTGAGTTGGCGACATGGATAGGCTGTTAATTCTGACGCTCCTCACCGGACTGGGCTGCAAGGATGGGCCCATATTCCTCCAGCACCTGGGAGGAGTAGGCCAAGTACGGTCCCAGGATCCAACGCAAGCCGACTTCTCAGGCGGCGACGCCGGGCCATACGCCTGGGATGAGTCGCCCGCAATGGGTGCAAGTGCGAACGAGGAATCGAACAACGTCTTACAATCGACTCAGGGCTTCGCTCCGATGACTTCTGGCGACATGTCTCCCGAATGGAACGCTCCGAGTGATCATTTGACGGACGTCGCCTACGGCGAGCCAATCCAAGATGATGTCCCCTTGTCGCAACCACTCGTGACAGGCCCAATGACGCAACCAATCGCGACAGGCCCAATGACGCAACCACTCGCGACAGGCCCAATGACGCAACCACTCGCGACAGGCCCAATGACGCAACCACTCGCGACAGGCCCGAACGTGCAAGAAGTCGCGCCAGGCCCAATCATGCAGCCCCTTGGCCCAGATGGCGGCTCTGTGCGACCCAATCCTCCGGTGGGCGTGCCCGTGCAGCCTGCTGGACAAGCCCCGGCACCCGTGCAGCCCCCCACCCAGACTGGCCACCCCGTGCAACCCGCGCCGATTGACTCGCCCATGACCATGTCAGCTCTGGCGAGCCCGTCCGCGCCTGCACTCGCTGCAAGAAATTTATATTTGCGGCCGATGTACGGCGCTCCTCGAGGTTCTCTCGTTCCCCGTGCGCTGGCCGGGCGACAGTTCCGGCAGGATGCTCCCCGAGGGCAATCACTGAGCGCGCGTTGCGGGCACTACACTACGACCACAGCGCGTCCGACTCACCCGCCGCCACCACCACCACCACCTCCGCCGCCTCCCCCACCGCCGCCTCCACCGCCGCACCCGGGCGCATGGGCGAATGCGAAAGCTGAGGCGTCGGCGAACGCGGGAGCCTACGGCTATGGTCCCTACGGCGGTTGGGGAGGCGCTTCCGCCTCTGCCAAGGCTCAAGCCGAAGCAGGGGCCTACGGCTACGGTCCGTATTACGGTTACCGAGGCGCTTACGGCCGGTCAATCTCACCGAGGAGCTCCTTGTATCCACGTTCAGCGTACAATCCGGTCGCCGCCGGCCGCGAACAGCAGCTCCTCAAAGACGGTCCTGCAGTGCCATCGCTCACAGCAAGGTGCTCACATCCTCTCACGCCTGTTAAACCCAGACCCACACCTACCAAGCCCAAAGACATGACTCCTGCGTCAAAAATTCTTCACTCCAAGTACTATCCGCACCCAGGATCTTCTGCACATGCAGACGCGCAAGCTGAAGCCGCCGCAAACGCCTATGGCTACGGTCCATATGGTCCATTTAATGCGGGCGCTTCCGCCGCAGCGAGAGCCGAGGCTGAGGCGGAAGCTCTGGCTTCTGCTGCCGCGTTGAAGAAAGCTGAAGCAGATGTCCTGGGTGGCGCTTCCCTGTACGGACAAACCCCGTATGCCGGTCTCGCCGAGGCTGCCGCAGCCGCGAAAGCCCAAGCGGTGGCTTTGGGTCCCTATTACCCCATCGGATCGTACGGTGCCCTCGCCGGAGCCTCTGCCGCCGCAAAGGCCAAGGCCGAAGCCGCGGTTTTAGCGGCTGCTGCCGCCGAAGCGAAAGCTGAAGCCGCAGCTCTGAACGAAGCTTCTTACGGACCGGCCTCGTACGGCGGCATCGCGGACGCGGCCGCCGCCGCGAAAGCCAAAGCCCAGGCGGGAAGTTTCGGTACCTATCGCGCGGTCGAAACGTCACCGTATGGCGGTCTCGCAGGAGCTTCCGCAGCCGCAAAAGCGAAAGCCCAAGCGGCGACTTGGGGCGGCTACCGCTCTGTCCGAACGTCCCCGTACGGCGGTCTCGTTGGATCTTCCGCAGCTGCGAAAGCGAAAGCCGAAGCAGCAGCGGTAGCATCTGCTGCCGCAAAAGCAAAGGTCGAAGCAGCGGCGGTAGCGTCTGCTGCTTCGAAAGCGAGAGCTGAAGCGGACGCGGTGGCTTCCGCCGCTGCGAAAGCGAAAGTTGACGCGGCGGTCCTGAACAGCTATAACCACTACGTACCAGCCTCGTACGGCGGTTTCGCAGG
Source organism: Galendromus occidentalis (assembly GCF_000255335.2). Classification (NCBI taxonomy): domain Eukaryota; kingdom Metazoa; phylum Arthropoda; class Arachnida; order Mesostigmata; family Phytoseiidae; genus Galendromus; species Galendromus occidentalis. The sequence goes on from NW_003803734.1 coordinate 40,783, forward strand.
AAGTGCCGCCGCTGCCAGAGCCGACGCCGGCGCGGGGGCCTTTGGCCATCTCTACGGCGGTCGGTCAGCCCAGCCCAATGGTGCTCGAGTCAATCTTCCGGCGCAGCCCAACGGACGACAGTCTCTGTATGCCCCTCCGGCCAACCGCCCCGCTCCACGGCTGATGAAACGAAGGATGGCGATGTTCGAGCAGCAGCAGTATAAGCAGAGGAGACCCAGCAAATCGAGAAAGACTCAGAGAAGGTCGGCGGCTCGCGATCCTTCGAAGCAGAACCAATCTAGGAATTCGAGCTCCAAAACAGGAAGGAACAAGCATTCCAAAGCAGAGAGCGAGCCCGTCGAGGGAGCGGACGTCTACCAGAACGGAGGATCTGAAGGCAAGCTACCGGAACCCTAGATGAGAGGACTCGCCGATCGAGAGATCCTTTCGAGCAATCGACTCGGTCATTTAGTTGAGGAGGTTCAAAGATCCGTATCCTAGGGATGGCATAATAGCCCCCAGCCAGCTTTTCGAAAATCCACAGTGTGTCATGCCGGTGTTCATCGAATTTGCTGTCTCAAGAAGTGTATCGAGAGTCCCACCGGGAATTCCCGGACGGGTCGGTGTCAGAGTCTTCCCCCGAGATTCTCGCGGTGAGGGCCCGACTGCTCGAGAGAATTCCGGAGCGTAGAGTCAATGTCGAGGCATTTCGACCTCGTTTCCCCCTCATTGCTCTCTTCACAGGAGTTCCGTCTCGATTCGTCGATCTTCTCGGGGTCTATTCCGCCAGAGAAACTTCCAAATTTAGAGCGAGGGAATATTAGGTACAGCGGAGACTTATCAAATCATCGTTCTGGCATGTGTAGTCGGGAACGCGAAGCCTGTGGAGCGCTCAAAACGAAAAGAATCGGGTCACCGAAGTGCCGCGTAGAAGGATCTCTCGCTTGGCTGCTCTTTCGAATACTTTCGAATTTTGTGGAACCTTCCTGGCCGATGATGGAGCCCTGGAACTCCGATATCTTCACACTCATAAATGATCGGTGGAAAATTCTGCTTCCTCATACGGTTTCGTTTTTCGCTGAAGTCCAATAAGCAAGCATTCTTCTACGCGTCGCTTCGCGCACGCGATACTTGAAGTTTAGAGCTTGGAGTATTTCGACCGTCGGAGTTTTCAGGGACATGACTTGGCTACATCTCAGGATTCGAATACGGTGTGAGTCAGAAATTCTCGATCAGGTGCGAGTCGCTTTCTGGGAAGGGCGAATTCCTGGAAGTCCCAGAAACATCACTCCGGAGCGAGCTCGACCGTACATGGAGCTCTTCAAGGGGAAAAGGGCATTCGGAACTTTTCTTCCGCCAATGCAGCGGGATCACGCTCAAGATATAGTCGCTGGTATTTCAAGCATTTTGCTTCAAGCGATATCAGCCGAATCTTCCGGTGATTGAGGACTGAGTCAGACTGAAATTTTTTCATTTATCCGTTCTCGGACAAGGCGCGAGGCGCTGTGGAGTTTGAGCTCTCGAAATGGGTTAGGGCCTCTTTCCTCCCTCAGCCGAAGAATCCACTGCCGGGGAAAAATGCAAGCGAAGAGCGCAGAGCAACTCCGGTTTCGGAAATCATGACTGCTCCCGGATGTCAACGGCACATCAGCGCAGTCGATGCGAACCTGAGAGTTAGTCAATGACCGTTCCGGCCCCCTCCGCTATCAGGTCGGCCCCTGGGCCAATCGTCTAGGAATTTGAGACACAAGCTTCGGGAAAAGCGTGGGAAAATCATTGCCTGGGGAATCGCCCCGTGTAGCCGACTCGGGAGAGAGCGTCATTCCTTAGCGCAATCCCCGAAGAGTTCTTCCTGATCGAACAGGCCGCCGAAGATTTACCATTCTGAGCTCCTCATCGCTGGCATCCTATGACAGCGTATGCAAGACCGAGTGCATACGTGCATACTCACATTTCTGTCCTCTGGGAGATCTCTGACGGAAATTTTTTCGAGTAAGAACACCCGTGATAGTGATACCGATGAGGTTGGGGGACGCCGCGCTCGACGCAGAGGAGCTGGAACTTAGTTAGAGGCCGAGCCATCGGCTGGAGCTTCAGAGAGACAGCGAATTCGATGCCACACCACATGACTTGCAGATATCCCGTTCCTACGCAGAAATTTCGGGTCCGGAATTCAGATTTCGGGCTCAGTTGGCTTCTGGCTTAATTGGGCAGGGCATACATCCGGAGGATTGCAAATTACTCGTGACCAAAATATCTTGGGGCAGAATCGCACAAGAAGCCAATTCCCAAGGGGCGGGAGTCAGATCGGTTTGACCCCGCTGAGGGCGATCCCCCATCCATGTCCGTCTGTCCGGGCAAAATATTCATCAGCATGTTACCGTCTATGACGTTCGACTTTCCAGATCGAGATGAGAGAATCACGGCAAATCGATTGCCGCCATCCCGAATGAAGGACTCGAAGGGAAACGTGCGGAAGAGACGAGCGCTGCAGCAGGGTAGGAGAAGAAGAGCCGAAATCAGCGATCCTGGCATCGAGTCACGACAACGACCCGTAGCACAGGTTTCATCGAACTTGGAAGAACACGAGTCGGGAAGGATTATCGAAGGAAAACCCAGTGAAGGAAGTTCGTCGAGTGAAACCGCAGAATCTCGAGGCGAGGAATATTTCGAGGAGACTCCCCACACAGATGTCGATGGAGGGAGTAAGGACTCTGAGTCCGAGGAGAGTAGCCAGGTGGATATTGACGACGGTGATGAGAACTCTGTGTCCGAGGAGGTCTCAGAAGATCCGTCACAGTCAACTCTCGACGAAGACTCAGATACCGAAGAAGAAGACGAGGAAGCAACCGAATCGGATATCGTCGAAGGATCTTCCGGATCGGGGCTCGATGGAGGGGATCCTACGGCGTCTGCCGGTGGGGACCCAGATGAGGCTCTGGAGGATGAAACCGCCCAGCGATACCCTCCAGATGCTTTCATGGACCGCCAACCAGGTACGGGTCCACTCGGAAGATCTCCATCTGCTCTGATTTCAAGATCTCGTCGCAGCACCAACGTGAAACACCCGTATGAAATCAGTCAGACCGAATCCAAGGAGCTAAAAATTCAGCTGGTGTCGAGAGTTTCAATGAAGAAGATGTTCCCTGATGGAATGGGCGGCTCTCCGAATGAAAGTGCTAAAGGACCGTGCGTCGTTGCTCTCCGATTCCCTGGTCGAGACTCAAGGCGTTCTGGCAGTGGGCCCCCGAGTCGTTCCGCTGTGGCACCGTCGAGTGAAGATCGGGAAGGTGCGAGAGGACCATCCAAAGATCGACAAAACCTCTATGAGACAGCGGCTCCGGCGCATTATGAAGAGTCATTCATAATCAGATCGGAAACCGGGGGAGACGCTGCTGATTCTCGGATTGAAGGAAAAACCTCAAAAGTGGATCAGAAGATCACCAGTGTTGTATCAGACCATGAACACTTGCCTTGTTTGCATCATCTCGCTCCACCAACCCGTAGCCTATCCGAAGGGAACGGAACGAATAATCTGACAGAAGAGTTCGGAAAATTCGATGCTCTGCCGACAGCTGACCAGTTTGGATCATCCTCGAAACCTGGAATCCCGGAGCCTGGGATTACAGATCCTTCGTCCGGACCGAAAGACTCTGATCGAGCGCTGGAGCCTGAAAAGTCGGAAGTACTACAGCGAGAGGAATCGGCTGTATTCCATGAGCGGGGAAAGTCCGATCCTTTCCCGCAGCCGAGGAAGCCCGATCCGGTACCTGATCGGGTGTGGAAACCCACAGGGATTGATGCATTGAAGGAGCGCGGTAAATCTGATGGCCTCGCAAAGACGGAGAAAACCGTCTTGGTCGGCAAGCCGGCGAAAGCTTTCTTGGTTCCTCAGCCGGAAAGTTTTTTCTGGAAACCAGGAAAGTCTGAAACGGTCTCCAAACAGGAAAACTCTGTCCGGGAGCCTTGGAAGTCCATTCAAAAGCCGGGCGAGTCTCTTTCCAAACTGTGGGCGTGGGAGTCGTTTCCAGTCCGGAAGCCGGGGAACTCGGAGTCCTCTCGGCATCGGAGCGAGTCAAATAAATCCGCGCACGCGAAGAAATCAGGATCGGAGCGCTGGAAGTCGCTGAGGAAGTCAGAGCCCGGAAAATCTAAATCGTCCCGGAAAAGATATCCCGTGTCCGGAACCAGAAACAAGGTGCCTGATAGGCGAATTCAAAGGAAGAAATCTAAAGTCGATTCCTGGAAGACCTCGGGCAAGCGAAGATACAAAGAAACGAAGAGCAGGCAGCCCCAATCGAGCGGATTCGCCGAGAAAAAGAGAAAAGCTTTCCGTGACCCCACATCTCCTCCGAGAAGGGTGAAAATCATAAAATTTCTTAGGACCACCATGACCCCGAAAAATGCGTCGGGCAACACGCAAGGATCCCCACGCGAGCCGATCAAGGATGGGACTCCTCCCGAATCGTCTTTCCATCCGCACGAAGGCGGATTCGGCAGCGCTGTATCAGCTCCCGGAGCGATTAGTGAACTCTCCAGCCTAGTCGTAGGATTTCCCGATTCTAGATTCCTCACGGCAAAGAACCCAATAGAGTTCGCTGCAACTGAAGGATCTGCGAGACCAGGCTCACAGGGAGGAGTTCTCTTGTCGCCACCCCAAGGTCTAAGAACTGATGAGCAATCGCACTTTGCCCCAAATCCAGGTTTGCGGCCTGCGTCCGCCGACATATTCAAATCCGAAAAAACTACAGACAGTGTGCGAGGTTCTGTTAAGACTTCCGATGACTTGGTACTCGAGGGTCAGCGATCAGATGTTCCGGGAGCGACTACGGAGCTCAACGCAGAGGGGGTTCAGCCCAAAGCTGGAGCTCCCGATGAGTCGCTCGGGCCCGCGGTGACGACACTCGCCGGACCTCTCGAGGAGAGAAAAGAGGCTCTAGGAGATGATTCTCATAAGTCGACGCCGCGGGAATTAACGGAAGTTGGTGCACAAACGTCGGAGTCGTCTTCGGGGATGTCCCTCCCGGACTCGATGGTCTCAGAGGCAAGGAGGGGAGAGAATGACCCGTCCGTGACCCCAACAGAACCTGCCGAAAGTGCCTCCCCAGAGGAGAGCAGATCAGGGTCGGATGTGGACGAGGCGACAACGGAAGAACCCGCGATAGCGCAAACCCCCGCGACAGAGGACCCGGCAAAACTCTCGGATGACAAAGTTGGTTAGTTCTAGCATACGCAGTATCGTCGAGGTACTTTGACTGGCCAGATTCAAGTTGACGTATGGGCAAACCTTTCGCTAATATTTTCCTCCTCTCCACAGTCGAGATCTTCAGGAGAAAACTGGGTCCCTCGTTTCCCGGACTAAGGCAACCGCTCATTTCACCGAATACCCCGAAGAAAGCAGGGAGAGGCTAGTTTCCCGATTCCCCTAGCGCATACGTCAGAGAAGGACTGCGAACACGCAGCCCGCCCCTGTGCCTCGACTTCCCGAATTCGAAATAAACTCATTCTGATTTTACGTGGAGGGAACGGATGTTCGTCTCTGTCTGTCGGCTCGGAACCGTAGAGGTTCGAGGACAACGGGACACAGGGGCAATGAAACCCGTGGACTGTTGGGTCGAGATCGGATAGAACGTCATCTGCCATTTCTCGTCGGCTTCCCCTTGTGAACTTCTATCTTCCGAGCTGAACTATTCGGCTTGGGGGAGCTCCTTATGCATTGTATCGATCGGTTTGTCGAATGGATTGTCGAATTTCACAATAAATGCCTCGCGGCATCAAGAGTCCCCCGCAGAAAGAAACTAATTAACTTCCCGAACCTTATCTTTTATTCATGTGACATAATATTACTAAATCGCTAGCGACGGACTCACAAGCTCTTCATGTATGCTCGGTGCTCGAAATCACATTCCCTCTTCGCTCTCTCGGCTGTTCAGGGATCGAAACGCAGGCCGCCTGCCGCACGAACGGCAAGAGCGTCGTCGCGACTAAGCACGTTCGCAGGGACCTAGGAGAACTTCTGCTTTTTACAGAGAAGATCAGAATCCGTAGGTTTCCAGCGGAGTTTCGAACCTAGCGCGTGTTGTAGGTAGCCAGCTCACTATACGCCTCGTGAGTTGAAAGTTTTCCTCGTGGGAAAAGTTCTTGTTGCCAGCTCATGGAGTCTTCGAGAGGGAAATAGGGGATTACCCTGATTCCCAAGATGCTTGAAACGCTCAGAGACGCTTTTTGGGGACTTCTCATCAGAGTGTGATGATCGCGATGCGCAGCAGTGAAGGACCCCACATCGCGAAGAACCTGTCGGTCGCGGTATGGCCAAAGGCTAGTTCATCGCGGAAACCGATAGGCGATCGCATGCCACAATCGTCAGAGCTCCGAAGGCATTTCTTGACCGAAGCCAACGAAACCGAAGAGGATTGAGGTAGTTCAGCTCTCAAAGACGGGGCGAGATTTGAGGAAAATCATCATTTCCAATACTCATCTCAAATTTTCTGTTCCTCGTTTCTCCTGGGTCTAATGACAGAAATGCAGTCTCTTATAGTGACTGCGAGAGTTGACTTGTCTTCGAGCGAGACATTCGACAGAACAATTTATTGAGCCTCGATCACGTATTCGCTGAAATAAAAGGCATCACTTCCCGGAGCGCGCTACAGCTATCCCGTCGTGGTTGTTCGCTCGACGACATGGATAAGCTTGTTATGCTCACGTTCCTTGTCGGATTAGGCTGGGAAAATGGACCTAATTTTCTACATCATCTATCTGGCTTGGACCAGGCCCGATCAGGGACGTCAGCAGTGTTTCCGAGCGGCGCGGAAGCGCATGGTGACGGACAACCGTTTCCGTACAGTTCTGATGGAAAAAAAAATCGAACGACGCTCTGCTCGCACGGCAGGCTTTCAGACCACTTGTACCTATGATGGCTCCCAGTGGTTCATATACTATGAGTGACAGTGTGGACAGTGCCAACTACGGCCGACGATATCCGCAAGTCAGTCCCTCGATTATGTTGCCAGATCCGGAAAGCCCAGCAATTCAATCGCTCAATCCACGATTGGGACCTGCGTCGGATCCTCAGGAATTTGTGCGCGGGGGTTATAGAGGCGCTGCTGCTCGGTTGAATGTAGTGCCAAGCCTTCAGGCCGACGCTGGCGGTGAGTTCTTATCCCCTCCGGCTTCACTGACATCGATGTATTATCCGGACGCAACTCAAGACAACCTCCCAGTACCGGACGGTCCTCATGACCATGCCGAGCCTCACGGTGATTCTTCACCGCTCACGTATCCCGTTGGACCTCTCCCGCAAGACATCCTCAACGAGGAATCCCTGACCTTAAGGAGTTTGCGTCGAAGTCCCATCAGTCCCGAGCAAGAGTTCCTGCACGGCGCTACACCGGTGCAGTCGCTAACCGCGAGGCTCTCACATCGCCCGTATCCGCCGATGACACTTTCGGACTCATCCGCTTACGCGAGAGCCAAAGCTGAGGCTGAAGCAGCGGCTTACGGTTCCTACGACGATTACGCTTCTGCCGCTGCGAAAGCTGCAGCCGAGGCGGAGGCATACGGCTACGGTACGTACGACGCTTACCTCGCCAGTCCAGGTCTTTCCAGTGATCTCGAGAACTCCTTGGAGAACCTACGCAAGCGATCGGCCTACAATCCATTAGCTCTGGAGAACGGGCTCCAGCCCCTACACGACGGGTCCTCGATGCAATCGCTATCATCGCGGTGCGGACATCATCCATATCCGCCGACCCCACGTCCGTACCCGTCTGCGTGGGCCAAAGCAAAAGCCGAGGCCCAGGCCCAAGCGGGGTCCTCTGGCTACGGCCCGTTCGGGAGCTGGGGAGGCGCTTCTGCTTCTGCGAAAGCCCAAGCTGAAGCCGAGGCCTACTATCGCAATCGGTATCGAAGTCGTTCAGCCCTCCTCGCTGCTCTCCAAGCTCACCCTTCGGCTGCTTCGGTCACGTCGAGAGATTCGATCACTTCTGCTAAAGACGCGCCCGGCGAGCCGTTGACAAAAGGGAGGCTGTCCATGCGCGAGAAGCAGCAGCAGGACAGCCAAAGGGAGCCGAGTGGGTCCTACCTCAAAACACAGAAAAGGTCCGGCACTCGTGATCCGTCGAAACGTTCTCGAGCGAAGGCTCCGATTCCGAGATCCTCTAAAGGCAAATCGTCCAAGGGGAAGCAGAAATCCAAGAAGAAAGGCCAGTCCGACCAGATCGGTGGAACTCAAGGCAAGTGATCCGAAGAATTTCAGGGCGCATCAAACGCTTATCCTTACCTCGTGATCCCCTCAGTGAGTCTCATAATGACACTCTGCCGTGGACATTGTCAGGTTTGATCGGACGAGTCAATGAATTGCTTTCCAGAGCCCACAGAGACGACCGCACTCAGCTCAACCCCGAAAACGGAGGCGGAGACATTCGACGGTAAATTGGGATCGAAATCGGAACCGGACGTAGAGAAACCATCGAATGAGGAAGAGAAGGGTCGAACCGACGACGAGCTGAGCGAGGACGAGGAGCAGGCCGCCAAAATCATCGCTAACGCCATAAGGGAGGCGATACAAGAGGAATACGGCGAAGATACGTCGATTGACGAGATCCTTAAAAGCAAGAAGAAAGTTCTGGAAGAGCACTTGAAGGCGTTGCGGGACGAACGGTCCGACTCAAAGGGAAAGCCCAAGAGGAAATCTCCATCGAACATCACAGAGGGTGCGGAGTTCGACGCGTTCGATGACGAGACCAAGGAGCTCATCGAAACACTAGCGGAGGTCTTACGCGAGGGACTGAAGGAGGAGATGAAGAACAAGCCCCCCAGCGATCCAACAGCAAAGGAAAACCGAACTGGGGACGAGGAGGAATCCGCGGGGAAAGCGGGAGATGGAAAATCGGGGAACTCTCTCAAGTCAACCCCGGAGCCAAGCGGGAAGGGGCCGTCAAGTCGATTCACGGAATCTCGGGACGAGAGAGAAGAGAACGGGGTTGACGAGACGGATACGGATTCGGAGAACGAGGACTTGCTGTTCGACATCGAATTGGAAGACGCTTCCCAATCGCCCGAAACAGTTTCGGAAAACGAAAAGGGGTACGAGGAGCCGCGAAAGGACGGGGATCAGAACTCCCAGTCAGAAACGACCGAGAAGCCAGGATCGAGTTCAGAGCCCGACAGGAAATCTCCATCTGAGCAGAAGCGAAGAGATCGAGCCCCGGATCCGAAGAAGAACGCGGTTCCTCCAACCTCATCTGAGCACTACGTAGGCACTCAATCCGGAATGGAAGTCTCGACCGAGCCCTCCGTGAGGGGTGACCTGCTGGAGGGAGAGACTGAAAAGAAAGAGAAACAGGGCAAAGAAAAAAAATCAAAAAACAAGAAACCGAAGGCCGAGACGGAACCTCGCAAAAAATCGCCGTCGGCTCCGGTCTCGAGATCTCGACGGAGCAAGGAACCGACTGGGGAGTTTGAATCCGACGAATCAGAGTCTGAAGAAATAGAAATGGATTTGGTGCCCAACAAACCCAAAGAACGAATTCCGTTCGACCAAGCCTCCGCAAGGCCGGGTCAAGCCGGGAGGCTCGCGGATCTGCCGGGGCCGGGGCCGCTTGCTCAACTTGCACAAAAACCGATCCCAGGTGCCTTGTCGTCTCAGATTCCGGGTTCTCGACCTTCGAAGCTCGTTCGTACACCTCAGGATTATCGCGCCAAGCCTCCAAGACGGAAGGAAGCGCTTTCAAGTCGAGGAGAGCAAAGCTCAGAGGACTCCAGCCAGTCCGAAGAGCAGCCACAGTACTTAAGCGGAGCGAAGGGTTCCAAATCGAGGAGCGACGATTCCGTTGGCCACATGGCTCTCAAGACACCTGATGACAAGAGAGCCCGCTTTCAAAGTGAATTCGATAGTCTCAAAGATAAAATTGCCAACAAGAAAAGCTCATCGGAACCGAGTAAGCAGAAATCGCGAACAAGAATGAAATTCAAAGGCTCGAGTGGTAAAATCCATCCCGGGTTAACGACCCGGCCCGCGGCAGAGGGCGAGCGTGGTGCGCTGTCTAAAATTAAAGACTTCGATAGAGGAACCCCTCACACCTCCACACAGTCGGATGAGAAATCACCGCGTCTCATGTCGGAGATCCATGAATTGGGAAACAAGCTCCATTACAGGTCAACGACTCCGGAGTCGGCGGTGAGCTCACCGGGTGCTCCGTCGGGACAACAAGAGGGAGGTAACGGGACCGTGCGCAATACGACATCCCCGGCATCAGTCGAAAGCACACCGGGCGTCATATCCAAGATTCAAAATCTGAAGAAGGGCTTTCTCGACAAGTCATCAACTGCAGCCACTGCATCAGATCCTCTGACGAAGATAAAAGGTCTAGGTGAGGGCTTCGTCGGTAGGACAACACCGTCGGCTCTACAGGAAGGTGTATCTAATGCAGGTTCCAGAATCAGAGCCATCAGTAATAACATCAAGGACAAACTGACGTACCAAGCACCGAATAATAGCAATGAGCTGGAGGATTCAAGCGAGAGAGACGACCCGAGTCCTACAAGACCGAGTCTGGCCCCAGACTCGCTGTTTGCATTGAAAAATTCAGAGGAATTGAAAGCACCGGCTCCGAATGGGGAGAAGGACCCATTGAACGGCATTGGGGGCGAGGGACTCCGGAAGGCGATCGGGGAAAAGAAACCGAGCAGAAAGAAATCCGATTCCCCAAAATCAGCGAGCAAGAGGAAGTCGGCGAAGAAGAAAAGCAAAAAACCTCTCCTCTCATCCGAGAGCTCCAGAAAGAAAAACAGACGAACATCGAGGAAACCATTTCCGAACGAAGAGACCGATCGGAGGTCATCGCCTCCAGACGGACGAAATATCACGCAATCGGATGTATCTCGGTCAACGCCCGGAATGACCATGACTGTCTCGAAATCGCCCAAGGATGACAGCAGAGCTGAACTCAAGAGGAAATTCACCGGTAAGCCAGGGGTGCAGGCAGGGAATGAGTCTTCCAGTGAGTCGCAGCAGAGCTCGCAGGAGGACTCGTCGGAAAGGCCCGGGGGGCAAAAGTCCACAAACAAAACGACTGTGGAGTCTCCTCCGCGGGGGAAGGGAACAGAAACATCCCGTGTGAGTGGGGGAGAGGGTTCCACGACTCCATCTTCGGGTTCTGCGGGGAAACTATCATCGACCCGGATCAACGGGTCGGGGGACCGAAGGCCCTCCAAGACTCGCGCTCCACGGTCGGAGAACCGCTACGGGCCTCGCCTACACCGAATAAGAGCGGGGCGGCCTCGAGTGCGGCCCCGGGTCTGCTTGAAACGTCCTCCGGGACTACCGCTCTGAAAAAAGGCAGACCATCCTTGGGGTCTGACACGAGCAAGGGGAAAGCATCCCCTGGAGCTTCCCCAACGGCGCCCTCGACACCAGCCGGCGTATCCGCAGGGAAGAAGAGAATAATACCTGGAGAGGGAGCGAAGGTACTGCTCAAAGCTTCGGCGGCACCTGGCTTGGGTCGCACAGAGTCTTCGCAGTCGCCATCGCTGGGCGGATCTAAGAAATCCACCGGTGATGATAGTAGGAAGAGAAGTTCAAGTCCGGCCCTCAACCTTCCGCAATCCACGCGCAGTCGACCGTCGGGAAGCACGAGGCCCGCGTCTGCAAATAATAAGAAGAGACCGGGACCGAACCGAGCACCATCGAAACCTGGAGTCCCCCCTAACATCCTGAGAGCGTCGACCCGCTCTCCTCTAGGAGCGGATGCTACCGGCGCAGGAAAACTCCGCACGCAGAAACCTGACAAGAAAGAGCCCGACACGGAGGAAGGGGATTCGATTCTCAGCATATGTAAGTATTAAGTTGTCCTGAGGAAATCTCGGGAAACATGTAGAAGATTCGAATCAACGTAGCTTCGGGAGATTCGCTGACGATTCCACGTTCTGTTTACAGTTAAAAACCTTTTCTCCTCGAAGAAGGAAGCCAGCAAGTCTTGAGCCTCCCTCGCGGCGCATGAGCGAAACCTTAGCATGTCTGGGATCCGCATTCAATATGTCAATGTAGAATTAACAGTGAATGTTCTGAAAACGGCGTGTACCTTCGAAGTGGTCGACTCGACGAATAAAATACATCTGTTCCTGTACATATTAAGGAAATGATACTTTTCGTCTTCATCACCTGCCTGCCTTGAAAGTTTGCTCGTCTCGGGGCCGATTCCGAGGCTCAAAGTTCTCCCACAGGTGACATCCGACGTCCTCGCTCCGAAGGTCTGTCGTAAAACTTCGACAGCCACAAGGATTCGCCGCTCCTCGGACCGGAATCCGTGACAAATCACTCTAATTAAACATGAAGTGTTCCGACCGTGAATTGAGGAGAAAATCCATCATCCAGATATTATGCTGCTAAATCCGTCCATCCTCCTCAATATCTCGGGGGTCGTGGATTTCGCCCCCTCTGATCAATCCACTGATATGCTCCCTCGGGGCAGCGGGATGTGAGGGGATATCTCCATGGTGGGTGGGAGGAGGAATCGCCAGATCCGAGAACTTCGAATTCGAGAAACGCTATCTTTCTATTCCGGCTCGACGGGAAAAACTTCGTCCCGGAAGTGTCGCAATCTTCGAGACGATCCCGAGGTCTCTCCCTCCCGGCGTGAATCTAATATTTCCAATCAGAGAATCCCAAATGTCCTCTGGACTCGAAAATTAATTCTCTAACTCCGAGGAGCTTCTCGGAATTCTCGTCCGGATGAAAACCTAGGGGCCCCTCAAAGTGGCTGCGGAAGTCAACTTGTCTTCGAGCGAGTCATTCTTAGTGTAGGAAACAATTTATTGATCTCTGGTCACGTATTCGCTGAAATATAAGACATATTTTCTAAGGTCGCGCGAGAGCTATTCCGTCTCGGTTGTTCAGTTGCCGATATGGACAAGTTCGTCGTGCTGACGTTCCTGGTCGGACTGGGTTTCAAGAGTGATCCCAATTCGCTCAAGCAGCCCAGCGGAGGAGACGGAGTGCAGTCCGGGGCGCTAAGTTCGCCCTCAGCTGTGCCAGTGGCGAACTTGCCGTGGATGCCACCTCGTCCACACGATGCTAGGAGACCTAGGAAATCGCACAATGCGCCACAGAAACCAGCAAAACAAAGGTGTGATTCATCAGCTCTCCGGAACGGTGCCGCGGAGTCGAACCTCGGGGATGACCCAACGAACGCCGCCCATCGGGACCTCTGGAACAACCGCGGCGTCCCCGCGGTGACATCGCTCTTCAGAAGAATTATACCAAAAAGTCCTGACAAGACCCCGCCAGCTTCACCGACTGATACTGCGATGCCCGCGTCGAGCAGTTCAGATGGGTCGATGACCGAGGTCAACCTCGGCGAGCGAGGTGCAGCAGACTCATCCCAGCCGGGCGGATCTTGGTCGAGAGTATCGGCCATGTCGGCCGACAGCCATAACGCCAGCGTGCCTCTGTTGGAGAAACGGAGAATGCCAATGTTCGAGCAAAAGCAGTACAAACAGAGAAGGCCATACAGATCGAAGCACAAGTTCCGGAATCATCAGAAAACTCTGATACTCAGAGCCGCACCTAGACGCCCCGAAGTCGTCGACCAAGGATACGGCCCGCGGAAGCCGTTCCGAATGGTGGCAGCGAAAAAAACGGAAGCTCAATCCGACAGTCCGACGAAAGAAGACGAGAGACGGTCTTTCAAAATTGTGGCAGATTCGTTCCTCCAACGTGTCAGACAGCTGAGCAATGGGCATCCGCCCCCTACGGAGCTGACCCAGGAGGAGGAGCAGGCTCTCGAAGTCGTCAGGAAATCTCTTGGCGAGACACGCCGAGAAGAATTAAGGAGTATCGAGCGTCTCAAGCGGAAGAACAAGTCCCGGAAGGACGGGCACTCAATACGAACACCAGGAAAAGGTCGAAATCTCCGGGACGAAATCTACGGATCTAGTCCTACGATCGGGAATATAGGTCCGAGGTCGAAAATCATCGACGGGAAATCATCGCGGACAAGCGGAACGGCTCCAGAGGAAGATATCGGCGGAGAAAGTGGTGAATCATCCTCCGAGGACGAGTCGGAAGAAAATTCCGTCTCATCCTTTACTGGAGCTCCCGACTTATCGGAGGAGGTTGGAAGCCGAACACCCGATGGGAGCGAAGAGTCCCGGGCCGGAACTCGGGCTGAGGGACCGGCTTCGAAGGAGGATTCGAAGGATGAGACGCCGATGGATACGGCTGGAAAACAAGCGTTCATCGAATCCCGTCGAACAGCAGGGGCCGCTGCCCAACCGTTTCGCTCAAAAGATTGGACGGCGAAAGCCCAGAAGGGAGGAGAATCAAATCGAAACAGCAAGTCTGCGAGCAGAGTAGCGGAAGGGAAACCAAAGTCCGACGCGAATCAGAGCAAGAAGTCGCCGAGGGCATCGGCCTCAAGATTGCGACGGAGCATCGGACCCAGCGGACGGTCCGGAGCCGGAACGTCGGAATCCGATGAGATAAGATTGGAATTAGTACCGAGTAAGCGGGTGGCTGTCAATCAAACCGCGAGAAACCCAATGCGATCAGTCGGGGCGTCCAGTCAAGCCAACGGAGCCATTCTCAGGGTTACCGAGAGTGCAGACAATGCGGCTCCAGTCGCCAAGGCCCAATTCAGGGTTGTCTTGAGCCAAAATCGAGGAGCGAGGACTCAAGACCGAAATCCCACGATGCCGAACGCCGCAGCTGGCATACCTACCCACGCTGGGAATCGTCCAACGAGTAGCTCCGATAATCTCGAGAAATCGATCGGACTCCAAAAGACATCTACCGTCAGTCCGGAACGAGCCGCCGCCTTTGGTCACACGATTCGGATCCCCGGTCGAGAAGCAGCCCCTGTTCCCCAAGCTACTGGAGCCGAGGGCTTAGCCGTAGAGTTCCCAGAGGCTTTCACCGGTCGTCCAGCAGGCGTTAGGCCTTCGAAATCGCTCCCCGGTCCCCAACATCCTGTAGCTGGAACGCCACAGCCTGGCGTCGGACCTGCAGAACCGGTCGCGGGACCTCCAGTCATCGTCGTCGGACTTCCAGCCCCTATCGGCGGACCTCCGGCGCCCATCCCTGGACCTTTGGTCCCCATCGTTGGACCTCCAGCACCTATCGTTGGACCCCCAGCCCCTATCGACGGATCCCTCGAGCCTGTCCCCCGACCTCCACAAGAAGTCATCGGGCCAACAGGAGGGGTCGTCGGACTGCCGGAACCTGTCGACGAAGCTCTGAGAGCAAACCCCGCATTCTCTGAAGCGATTGCTGGGCCTCAAGCGCAAGTCGCCGGAGATTCACGACCGCTAGTCGGATACGCGGCAGCAGGAGCCGGACCTCCGAAGGCAGTGAGTAAAATCACGGGAGAAACTGCCGGACCCGCACTGAGGACGCTCCAATCGACAGGATCTTCCGGTAAGGCCACAGGAGCCTCAGCGGTAGACGCAGGACTTCCGGGAACATCTGCAGACTCCGTGAGCTCCGCCGTCGAGGTCACGAGTCAAGCGGCGGAATCTCAAGCAAGCCTTGCTTATCTCTCTAAACGTTTAAAGCAAGCAGTGCCGAAAAAGGGAGAAACGGCACCGAGGTCCCGAGACGAGAATAAAAGGAAGAAGAACACGAGTGGAGAAAATAAGAGATCAAGAATATCGGTATCCCCCGCTGGGAAACGTCCCTTAAAGAAGACTCCCGCCGCCACAATGAACTCATCTAGACCGGCTGCGAGACTTGAAAACTCATCCGAAGCAAATGAGAAGGGGCCCGCCAAGAGAACTCCGGCGAGAAAGTCGAGTAGGACTCGGCTTCATAAGGGACAAGCGAAAAAGAAGACGAGCGACAAGCCTCCCTTGTCGTCGGAAGAATTTGCCGCAACTGCCGAAGATATCAAGAAAAATGCCGGAGACCACACGCCGGTGGGGGGCGGAGATTTCGAGAGCTCTTCGTCCCGCCCGGGAAGCGAGCGGACAATTCCATCGTCGAAGTCCATCGCAGGCGATGGAGAAGATTCGGAAGGCTCCGTACAGAGCGAGATTGGAGCCTCGGTGTTCGAGTCAAGCACTGGGGAGGCGATCATTGTCATCACTGACCCTTCTCCGCGCCTTCAGGACTCGGGTCGTGGTAGCGGACTCGACGCCAAAAAAATCGGAGCCTCCGAGAATCCTATCAGACTCGGATCAGGCCCGGGGCTGTCGCAAAAGTCCAGGCTCGATGATTACAGTTCCACCACTGGAAGTTCTGAGGGGCCGCCTACACCAGGGAACGAGGGGGGAGCATCCGCGACCTTCACGGAAAAGACCTCAGAAACGGCTCATTCCGTAGATTCAGACAGCGCATCGCCAAGCCCGCTTGTGAGGTCGAGCGAAGCCGTTCGAGAATCAGATGGAGCAGCCCGAGACGCCTTGTCCAGTACTCAATCCTCGTCGGAACCGGATGTCCATCAAAGGACCGTGAGCCCTACCAGTGGCTCGCTCGATGCATCGACGCCGAGCGATTAAGGACACTATTCTCGAGCGCAGTCGGCGGTGACTCCAGACAGGAGCTCAACGCCTACATAATACGGAAACATCGGGGGCGAGGTACTGGGTATATGGATACCGATCCCATTTTCAGATTGAGCGTCTGTTTCTCCTTGCGGCTCCGGAAAACTCAGTGTGACTGCAACACAGGCTATCGCCTCCGGCAGATGAGCTCTGACTCAAGTCGATAATAAATCGTTGCGTCATGTTGGAATGAACATCCTCTGGTGATGGAGCTCGAAACTCGCGGAAAAACTCGACAGAAGCTGGCTCAACTAAGGCGCATCTATGTATTTTTAGCTTCATCGGTGGACAAGAGCACGCCAGGCATCAGCAATGGGGAGTTTGACTCAGGGGTTATGAATAAAAAGGGGCTAGGATCTTTCGTGGGGCTGGCCGGATGAAAACTCCTGATCTCCATGATTCTCATGTAGTCCGAGTACCTCCACGATTCGCTCTGCTATCGCCAACGAAGGAGGGTGTGGAAGAATGGACAAAACCATCATATTGTAGATATTATTTCTGAGCTAGAATCGTCCCCGGTCAGGTACTTGGGCCCATTCAGAGAATAATCGAGGATATACACGTATCTTTGTATAATCGAAGAAACATAGGTACGTCGTGGGAAAATCAGCTCGATTCTCGGATTGCGTCTTACAGATCCAAGGGATGGAAATACAAATGTAAGCTCGTCCCCCTAAGGGGGCTCACTTTCCCCAAAGTCTCTCTCTCAGAATCTTGCCCGATGATGTATCTGAAAAATGATGATGTCGTTGACAGCCATCGAGTCGAGTACTTCCCCCCCCCCCCCTCGTCGCCCACAATTCATTGAAAGACCCTCGGCGTTCGCTTAGGTAGCGGGGGCAGGCGCCGAATGCGGCTTGCCTCACAGATCGATGCTCCGAGGACATCGAGGACCGCCCCCGTAGACAGGAAACTCAGTATTCGCGAGTCCGTCGTGTCTTCCCCAAGATTCCGTTCTCGCTTCGAGCGAGGAATCCATGATCTGGCAAAAAATGCAGAAGACTTCTGGGAGGGAGCTTCGATCATAATGAGCCCTCTCTATGAGTAGAGACCCTCGAGTCGAGTCCGACGGTTTCCTATGAAGGTCCAGGAACCCGACATGGACCCAGAGAGAGGAGAGACTGAATCTGAAACGAAGCAAGCCGGAGTGGAGCATGGACGGAAGGCGGAACTTGGATCAGAGAAGGCGAGACCTCCCGCCGGCGACGAGCCCGACGAAACGTGGAGGTTGCAGCTCGTGCGGGAGTCGCATTCATCTCCACGTTTCGAGAATCTCTCTTGTCGCGCCTGGTGGAGGCGATGCTTTCCGTCCGCAATCTTTCACGTTGGAGCTCGGAAAGTCCCCGGAATAGTTTTCAGCCTATAATTGTGGCTTGAGCAAACCTAGAACTTTTGTAATTAGGGCGGATGTGAAACTTCCGAAAATCATCGCTCCCGTAGTTTTCCGCTGAGCTTCTTCCCCGAGCGTCGAGCGACAGAGAGACAGCTCTCCCAGAGCGATCACAAGAGTCAACTCTCTCAATCGAAACAAAACGTTTCCCCTGACGCCGGAATTTATTGATCCTCGATCACGTATTCGCTTGAATATAAGACATAAGCGTCCGGGTCGCGCGACAGCTATCCGGTCGCGACTGTTCAGCCCACGACATGGATAAGCTCGTGGTACTGACGTTCATGGTCGGATTAGGTCTGAAAAATGCATCCGAATCACTCCAGCAACCAGCCGCTATGGATCAGGAGCCCGGAGCGCAGGCTCCGGACGCGACTCGCACCGGTGCACAGGGTATCTGGATACCGTCATACCCCAACAGTGCCTCAAGATATGACCGTTTGAACTATCCCACGAAACAGCATCGGGACCTAGGTTTGGATCCCTCGGTTCTACGAAACGCTCCTGACGAATCGAACCATGCCAGTAATCTTGTGGGAGGCAGTGGTTCTGACTACGGTATATCGCTGATATCTCGGTCCGGGGATAGTTCTGGCACCGTGTCGACCAGAGATCGGAATCGAGGTCCTGGGCTCCCTCTGCTGAGGACACGGAATCTGAAGGGGAGCCGGAGCTCTTCAGATGATAGAGTTCGAGATCCCTCGGGACGGAACATGTCGCGGGTCCCTCGAGCGCGAGTGAGAGGGAGTCAGAATGGGGATTCCGAGGAGGAAACCGGGAAGGCTGTGAGTGACAGTGAGGAGAGTGGAACCCGGGACCGGAAGGATAAGTCTAAGAAACGCGCGAAATCTGAGAGGTCCAAAGCGAAAAAAATCAAGAAGAAAGTCGACCCCGAGGAAGAGGCACCGATCGGAGGGGAGGAAACAACAACCGAGATGCCGGAAGGAATACCCGAGTTGGTTTTGGTGCGAAAGGACAACTTGAGACCCCTCGGAGATCAAGCCGGATACCACGAGCCCCTAGGGGAGGAAGCCGAGCGACTCCTGGAGGAGGTCTTCAGAGAAGCCATCCGGCAACAACTTGCAGAGAGGTCGTCTCTCGAGGACCCTTCGATGGAAGATCTGGGACTAGAAATCGAAACCGGCGAAGAACAGCAATCTGTCGATGGGAAAAAAAAGTCCAAGAAGAAACGACCGAAATCACGATCCGGGTCGATCTCAAGCAGGGGACCTCCTTCTGAGCCTGCCGTGCAGTCTCGAAGGAGCGGCGCATCGAAGAACCTCTTCGGGATCAGGGTTCGGAGCCCAGATCGGACACTGCAGACGAGCGACGCCTCGCCCGAGATCGGAGACGGAAGACCACGTATGAAGAGGAAAAAATCCAACAGGAACACGCTTTACCCTTTCGACTTACACAGGCTGAACAAATCGAAGAAAAAGAAGAAAAGCAGGAGACCGCTCACGTCATCCGAGGAATACGCCATGAGGGCCCAGAGGAAAAGGAAGCCCTCCTTTCAGCTAACTTCGAGTGAGGAAGCGGAAAATGGAGACCCTGTATCTCTACCCGGAGGTCCTACGATGCCTTCGTTGGAGATGTTCGCCACAACCGAAAATCTACCGCAAGCCCCACTCCGAACCTCGTTGGAGTCCGTTCCCGGCCCGAGCAAGAGGAAGCCTCTCCCGAATACCGCACCATCTGGAGACGTTGACGGCGTCGGGCCCAAGAGCAAAGCGGAGCTTGAGCCCATCCGAGCTCTCACGAGTCGTCCTCCCGGTATCTTAGGTGGAGAATCGTCGAGCCCGGGGGTCAACCTCAAGGAAACCGTCGGTGGACTCGAAGAATCAGAAGACTCGGTCGATGCGGGAGCAAATTC